>NW_021836643.1:17500-23360 GCF_006345805.1 Octopus sinensis | reverse complement strand
ATGTAGGTATACACATGTGTGTTTGTCTGAATATACATATATACATATATTATATATATGTATTTTGTGTCTGTGTTGTTTGTCTTGTGTGCATGTGTGTGTGTTTTCTGTTTGTGTACCTGTGTTCGCGTTACTCTATATATGTGTTTGTTGGTATTTGTGTGTGTGTGTGTGTGTGTGTCTGTTTATGCGTGCGTGTGTGTGTGTTAAAACGAAAAAATACAATTCGAAATAGAAAATTAGAATGTTTTTCGAATAATCTCTAACTATTCTCGAAGAGAACATTTTATTTTCTTGTTTTTTATTATTGTTGTTGTCACTCTTATTTCTTCTTAATTGTGATATTTACTTCGTTTGCTAAGATGTTGGCAATCCTTTTTGGTTAATGGAACTAAATTAAGAAAACTACATTAAACAATCTTAATAAGGTTGACACACCACATGCAACCGAACCGACATTGCTATGGCTACCGCCATTACTACGTCATTAACCGTATCAGCCACACAATAACGTACTGCTCTATTACAATCACTGCCCGAATTGCGAAGTATACTACTACTACTAATACTACTACTACTACTACTACTACTACTACTACTACTACTACTACTACTACTACTACTACTACTACTTACTACTACTGCTGCTGCTGCTGTTGCTGCTGCTGCTGCTACTACTACTACTACTACTACTGCTGCTGCTACTGCTGCACCTGCTGCTACTACTACTACTACTACTACTACTACTCCTATAACTACTACTACTACTACTACTACTACTAATAATAATAATAATAATAATAATAATAATAACAGCAACAACAACAGCAACGACAAAACACATCAGGAAAAGAAATACAAGTAACTGCAGAATATCCGGAGTTAGACAAGAAACGATACATCGTATTGTCTTTGGATGCACAGTCCTGGCTAAGAAGGAATATATTCACAGACACGGTAGAGTTGGGATCTTTATACACTGGGAGCTATGCCAACAGTATGGAATAAGAAAACAAAAAGACGGTATAAGCACTAACCAGAAAAGGTCACGGAAAATGGGAAAGCAATCATACTCTGGGATATACCAATACACACAGATAGAGAAATTAAGGCCAATAGGCCAGATATAGTTGCCAGAGATCACCAAGAAAAAGAAATGTTTTATAATCCTTATATCAATACCAACAGATGACAATGTTTCACTAACAGAAATGGAGAAACTATCGAAATACAAAGATCTGGAAATAGAAGTAAACTCGAATATATATATATATATATATAGACACACATACACACACACACACACACACATAATTATATATATATATATATATATATTATACATGCGCATATCTATATATATGTACATATATACATACGTATCGATGTGTGTATATATAATATATATATATATATATATTATATATATATATATATATATTGTTAATATTTACAGAAAAATATAAGACGAAGAGCGGTGTATAAACAATATGTACGTGTATTAATTTGACGCTCGGGAAAATGAGATAATGTTTTACGTTTCGAGCCTACGCTCTTCAACAAAAATGGAACACGAGTAAGTATAAACAGTGAAAGGATGAAAAAAAAAAAAAAACTCCCAAAACACAAACAATTCCTATCATAGTAGGTGTGTAAGGTATGATAAAAAAATATTCAAATTCATAACAAAAATGACCAGGTCTGACATGTATATATAACATATGGAAAATAGTACTACTAGGCACCGCACACATCCTGCGTAAAACACTTTCAATACAGTAAAAATAGGAGCATCACGACAAACTACGGCACATAGCCAAGGCTCACAGAGCTGCGCTCGGTAGTGCAGCGAAAGCACGGGATAAAAATAAGACTACGGGATAATAATAATAATAATAATAATAATAATAATAAATAATAATAATAATAATAATAATAATAATAATATTAATAATAATAATAATATTAATAATATTTCATCAAATCATTATAGTGTTCATAATGATTTAATATAATTGTGCTAATAATTCTCCTAAAATTAACGTTGATGAGGACGATGAGGACGATGAGGACGATGATGATGTTTATGATGATGATGATGATGATGATGATGATGATGATGATGATGATAATGATGATGGAGATGATGATGATGATGATGATGATGATGATGGTGATGATGATGATGATGACGATGATGGTGATGACATTGATGATGATGAAAATTGATGGTGATGATGAGGAGGAAGAAGAGGAGGAAAAGGGGCGGTGGAAAAGGAAGATGATGATGATGGGGAGGAGGTGGGGTGAAGTTGAGGATGGTGATAGTTTTAGCGGTCTTTGTTTTTTTGTGTTTTTTTTTGGTGATAATGACGTTAATAAATACGTCGAGAATAAAAGGGAAGCAACGCAAACAAAGTTGTTAAATGCAAAGTTCACGGTGAAATGGGTGAAAGGCAATGAAAGTATAGGGAAGGCACTCGTGGGCTCTGCGTCGGTATCGATGATGGTTATGCATGCATGTGTCTTAGTTCCTGCTTGTTGTTTTTAATTATAAATATTTAATCATTTATCACTTAATGGTTTCAGTTATTCGACTGTGTCCATTCTGGAGCATCGCCTTGCATAATTTCTGGTTGAATCAATCGATCCCAGAATTCATTTTTTAAGTACTGTGACTTAATATATGTGTGTGCGTGTGTCTATATGTATGCGTCAGTGTTTCCGTGTGCTCCAGTGCTTGTATGTGTGTATATGTGTATATGTGCGCGCTCGCGCTAAATTACAGGGAAGGAAACACACCAACGCTGGTTGACAAGCGTTGGTGTGGGACAAACACACCCACAATACACAAAATGGGCTTCTTTCAGTTTCCTTAAACTAAAAGCCCTTACAAAGATTTATAACGCTATAGTAGAAGCGACTGGCCCAAAGCAACACGCAGTGGCATCGAACTTGGAACCTTGTTGTTGGGAAAGTAACTCCTTACCACAGATCCACGTTTACGGTATGGAGCTGGCAGAATCGTTAACACGCCGGGCGAAATGCTTAGCGGTATTTCGTCTGCCGTTACGTTCTGACTTCATTTTCCGCCGAGTTCGACTTCGCCTTTCATCTTTTCGGGGTCGATTAAATAAGTACCAGTTACGCACTGGGGTCGATGTAATCGACTTCATGCCTTTATTTGTTTGTCCCAACTGTGTTCAATCCTCTGTGGGCAATAAAGAAATATTTATTCATTTCTATTTTATTTATTTATCTATTTATTTATTGTTAGTAAATGGATTTTCTGGAAAACAAACATGGAAGTACAAAAATGAAACTCGGAATCAGCACGCAACAATATCAGAATAGTAAAAATTTGGATCAAATGTCCTGTGTAGACATATGATGTAGTTGAAAGAATCCATCTCTAATGCTTGATTAACACTTTATTTAACAAACCCGAAATAGCAAAAATCTTAATATTTTCGCGGGATTTGAACTCACTGCGTTTTAGATCATGTCACACCCCACAAAGATTTATATCAAACGATTTAATGATTGTGTCAGTTCACTGTCTTGAAGCAACGCGTAAGTAAGAAGAGGAATTTAGCTTTGTGGAAGAGTATTTCAAGACAAGAATAAATCATATCCAAGAAGATAGATTTTACATGGTCACACATTATGGTAAAAATAACAATGAAAACCCTATCTCGTCACACCAGTAACCAGCTTGCTTGTAATCGTGATGTACAGGGTAAGTATAGTAGTTAATAACAGATCTCTAAATAAAGATCATAATTTATTAAGAATAAATTAAGAGTAACTCGGATCTCAGCATTTCGGCGCCAGCGTTCCTCCCATAGCCGTTGCCGCCGAAACTTCGAAACCGTAGTTCCTCCGCATGACAGTCATTATAATTGTAGCTACCCCACCCACGGCCCCATATTAGAATTCTAGTCACATCAACAATGATTTATAATGCTATTAAATCGATCCATTATTTCACTGGTGCTTTAATTTAACGCTTCTCGTAAGAATAAAAGGTAAAGATGGTCCGGGGCTTCCATTATGCTTGCGTTGCCAACAAGGATAATTTATGGATTATCCAGTTTAAGGAATATTAATAAACGATTTAGACGTCGCTGAAGTATCGAATCCATTTTTCGACGAATGTTATTTATTGTTTTTAAAAATAGTAATAAAATCACTAACTTCAAATAGATGCAGTTAATATGATATAGTACCTCTAGAGTAAACAGTGAGGGACAATTACTAAATGATAGATTAGTACTTCGGAAGTGCGGCGGAAGTTAACAACGGTGATGTACACGCATGGAAAAAACAAAACTGAGCGTCTTTCTTATCGAAAATTACTAAACACTGAACGAATCAGAGGATCAAATTTCCTTAAAACTCCGTCTTGTGTTTTTTTTAATTTTTAGGGTACGTTGGATGACGTAGTCGGGGTTAAATTGTTTCAAGAGAAAAGAATATGGACTGACGGAATGTTTAGACACAATGTCAAAATGACAGTAGTTATGTCTCCACCTTTTAATTTCGGGGTTCAAATATCGCCGGATTCGATAACTTTTCATTATTCTTGGGTCGATAAAAACAAATAATAGTCAAATATTGTCGCGGATTTCGTACTTCTATAAATCTCTCCTGATGTGAATAGAATTATGATAGAAGACAAATTTAACTCTCATACCTCTGAAGGTCAATGAGCAACCAATTGGACGGTGCCTTATAATAACCCTGGAAAGATGAGAGGCAATATTAACTCTTAGCTTTCTAATATAATTCCTTGACATCTAAGATGAATGCTATAAATCATTTGAGAATTGAGTGGAATTATTATGATAGAAGACTAACACTAAATTTAACTTTTATCCTTCTCGGGTCGATAAAATAAACTGCCAGTCATTTACTGAGTCGAATTAATAGTCCTATAAATCATCCTGAAGCGAATGGAATTATAATAGAGAGCTAAGCCTAAATTTAACTTCCGTCCTTCAGGGGTCGATGCAACAGTGATAGTCAAATACAAGGGCGGCTTTAATATTCCTGTAGATGACCTTAGATGCCAATGAAATTGTAATTGAAGACGAAGAGTTAATATCTTTCATTCAACCAGGATCATAAAAATAAAGTACCAGCCAAATATTTGGTGGATTTAGCATCGCTATAAGGTCTCGTAGGTGTCAATGTAATTATAAATGAAGACCAACTTTACTTTTGATCTTCCGAATTTGATAAAAGAGACAATTAGACAAATAATGGAATAGGTTTACTATTCTCTTATAAGTGTGTATGGAAATATAATACCTTTTATCCTTCCGGAATTGATAAAATAATATACCTGTCAAATGATTGAGTCGATTTGTTATGTGCAGAAATTATTCAAGATATGAATGGAATTTTAAGCAAAGACATAAACTGAGAAAGAATGGCCACGAATCGCTAACCTTGGGTTAAACAGCTGAGATAATATGGAGTTCAATATATATATATATATATATATATATATATATATATATATCCAGTACCAAGAGCATTATCCCTGTATGATGAGCTTTGCACATCATTGCATAAAGCTTTTACTCAAATGTCCAGTAAATGCTTTTACGTTCTCATATATGTATGTATATATATATATATATATATATATATATATACATACGTTAGATGTGAACTGAACCGGTGTGTGACCAGTATCTTTCCCCATGTCTCCTGGAACTTATATCTGCATCTTTATGGATGGATTTACCTTCTCTGAGAAGTTAATAATCATTTTAAAAGCTTTTTTTAAAAACTGTGCATTGTTAGAAAACATATAAAGTCTGCTTATAATCTTACTTCAAATTCATAGAAC
>NW_021836643.1:0-15000 GCF_006345805.1 Octopus sinensis | reverse complement strand
GGTTGGTAATTTTTTTCTCACTAAAATCTATTCGAGCCATCTGACTTCCAATCGCTGAAGGTTTAAGCATGTACTCTGGGAGGGCAAATATATTTTACGTTTGATCATATTTGTAAAGGTATCTCCTCGTTTAACAGGAACTGGTAATGAAAACTATATATGTTCCAATGTGTATTTCCTTTTCCAGATGCTATCGATATTCTTCTACAGGTTTTAGCAGGTCGAGACAACGTTTAGGGATTTATCAGTGACTAATATATTTATCTCAATTTCAGCATTAGTCGAAACCCGGAATATTTAGAGACCTCATAGTAAAGTGGATATCTGTGCCAGTGTTTGCATGTTACCTTCAAAAGTATTCTAAACACGGGTACAAATCTACAAATTTTAATGGACTGTAGTGAATTTTATAACCGATATTCTGTAATGCATTTATTCCATTTAAGTCGGTAGAATATTAATACCAATTTAGTTCTGTATCATTTATCGTATTCTTATAATCTACACCATAGTTCCGTTACTCTTTGACTTAAATAAGGATTCGTTTGGGGTTATCGCTCATTATTCCAGAACGCTTAAAGTGTGAATTACCATCAAGATTGTGATATCGCATTAATCTTCGCTTTCTGTTATCAGAATATCACACTAAGTTGAACATAATTTGGTAGTGTGGAATGAGTAAAGCAGTTTGCTGTTGGCTCTCCTAAGATAATATGACCTTCACTTTAGAAGTGGTTGAATTGTGGCTCAGTAGAAATGTGTTTCAGTTTTTTCTCGGACATTGTTTCTAGATAGTATGTATTGAATTAAGTTACATTTTATACGTCGACATATGCATACACACACACGTACAAGTACACATTCACATAGATAGACTAGCAGATAGACAGACACAGATATAGATAGGTAGGTAGATATACTGATGAATAAATAGACAGACGGATAGATGGATAGATAGATAAATAGATAGATAGATAGATAGATAGATAGATAGATAGATAGATAGATAGATAGATAGATAGATAGATAGATAGATAGATAGATAGATAGATAGATAGATAGATAGATGGATAGATAGACAGATATATAGACCAGGCAGACAGGTAGATACGTATAAATTAAATGCCGGTATACAACATAACTACATGTACTATTGTGGAAAAAACATACAGAGAGTTAAAGACAGAAAGGTAGATAGATAGATAAATAGATAGATAGAAAGAGAAGACAAGGTGAGAGGGAGAGAGAGATTGAGAATGAGAGAGAGGTTTTACAAGAAGTTAGGGCAGTGATTTTGAAATGTTTCCTAAAATTCCGCCACTTTTGTGGCGATGGCTGGTATGCCAAGACATTATAACAAACATTAACATACGGTTTTACAGATATAAAAAAAATTACGGATTTTCTGAGCTCAAAATCCACCGAGACCCACTTTGCCAATCGCCCTCCGGGTTCGACAACCTAAGTACCAGTTGAGAACTGAGATCGATATAATCGACTTACCTCTTCCCCCGATCTTGCTGTTAGGTGCCAATATTTTAAGCCAATATTTTTGAATTTTCCGTACTACAGAAAAGTTTTGTAAACAAATGAACTTTCCTCTGGTGAAGGTCTACATTTGGTTCTGAACTCAAATCATCATGAACGATAACAGTATTATCGGGTATCAACGGTGTCATTCAATTAGCTAATCTGGAATTATCAGGGGAATTTTTAAAAAAAATTATACACTGACGTCTTGTGAAAAAGAACAACGTATCTTAATATTTCTAAAACGGAAAAAAAGCGAAACACCGGTGACTACGTCTGCTACGGTTTTGTTCCTCAATCTTCGTGAATATGGCAGTCTCGGGGCTAAAGAACAATCTACATCATTAACAACAAAGAACGTGCAAAAACAACAACAACAACAACAGCAATACCATGACATAAAATAATTCTGACTTTTTTTTATAGAATTGTTAGAAAGAAAACCAAAAATTCTAACGCAAAAAATGGCAAATCAATATACAAAGGAAATAAAATTCAGGTTAATGATTAATTTTTGGATTATATTACTATTTGAAGTTTTCAAATCGTGAATGATATTGGAATTCAAATGAAAATTACAATTTCTAATTAAACAAAGCTGAAAATTCGAAATGAATTTCGGAGAATGAATGACAATGAAAACACTCCAAAAGCAAAGAAACCAAAAACGAAAACACGAATAACAACCAGCATAAAACAAAGAAAAAAAACAATAAACAAAAATACGTTCATGAAAACTAAACATTTAACAAAGATTTTATAAATTATTATAAAAAAAATTACAGACAAATATATATATATATAAAAATAGTAAAATATTTACTTTTTGGTACCTTAATCATGGAATATAAAGAACAAACAAAATTAAAAGTAAAAAAGAGTTAAAAATAATAAAATTAAATTAATTTTTTTACGATTTGTTTTTTGTATTTATTTTATTTTGATTTATTACATTATCGTTCTCTCTTTCTAGAATATCAACATCTTCATCATAATCATCATAATCATCATCATCATCATCATTACCATCATTAACAGTAACGGTAGCGGCAGCAGCAGCGGAGCGCTGGCACCAAATCTTCATCAAGTGCAGTCATCATCAACATCAACATCGGTAAACTTTAGAATACTATTGATAAGATTAATAATGATAGTAATAATAATAATAATAATAATAATAATAATAATGATAATAATAATAATAATAATGATAATAATAATGGGTTTTATCAAGATTTCTATCAGCATGAGGATTAAATCAGTATGTAACAAGTGATGAGATGATGATGATGGTTGTGGTGGTGATGATGTTGGTGGTAGTGGTGGTGGCAGTGGCGGTGGGAGTGTTGGAGGTGGTGATTATGATGATGATGATGATGATAGGGATGATGTGCATGATGGTCACCACCAGCACAGTCCTTAACATATGAACTGTTTCGCCTTCTCCTCCCACAAAACCATCGTCGTAGTATTTATCATCACTACTATCACTACCACTACTACCACCACCGCTTCCAATATCACCATCTTTATCATCATCAGCCCTACCATAACCACCACCATCACGACCATCGTCATCATCATCACCATCGCCGTCGTCGTCATCGTCATCATCATAATCATCAGCCCCTACCTTCACCGCCACCACTACCACCACCACCATCATCATCAACATCGTCATCACCATCGAAGTTGTCGTCATAATCATTATCACCATCATCATCATCATCACCATCGTCATCATCATCATCATCATCATCATCATCATCTTCACCATCTTCAACATCATCATCATCATCATCATCATCATCCTCATCCCCCTCAGCATCATCAACATCATCATCATCATCCTCATCTTTACAGCGATTACCAATTTTCATTCTTATTACAAACAATCACAAGCAGAAAAATTAGTGGACAAACACAGCACCAAAGGAAGCAGCGGATTATCAATGTTAAAGAAAAGAGAAGAGGTACAGGAAGAGGAGGAGGGGGAGGAGAGGGGAGGAGGAGGAGAAGGAGGAGTGGTATTTGGCTGTGACTAGAATGACTAATGAAGTGTACGTTACAAAAACACGTTGCAATTTGTGCGACGGCTTACTTAAAAATGGCGAAAGAAATTAAAGAATGAGGGGAAGGGAGGAAGGAGATAAGAATTTTATATCTTTTACCTCGTATCTTCTACTAGCTTTAGTTATTAGTCTGCGGCCATACTGGGGCACCGCATTGGAGAATTAATTTTTTTTTTTTTCATTTTTTTGTTTGAATCGAATGAACCGATCCCAGCTCTTATTTCGTAACAGCCTGCCATTTATTTGATCGATCACTTTTGTCGAACAGCTAGGTAAAACCGGTTGTCAAGCGGTGGTGGAGGCAAACACAAATACAAAGGCGCACACATATATACACACATGCACATACGCACACACGCAAACACACACACAAACACACACACACACACACACACACATATATATATATATATATATATATATATCAAAGAGGGCTATGAAAGTTCTTTCTATATTTTTTTTGGAGGGGGGTCATAATTATTCATGCCATTATAAAATTCCTGACGAAGAATCTAATTTTTATTAGACTGTTGTCCATAAATTGAACTAAATAAATATAGACTACCCTCTTGAAAACAACAATGACACCATGACCAATGAATAGGATATGATGCAATTTCCATTTCATCTTGAAACAGTAACTTAAAAAAAATGAAGCTGCTACTTCTAGCTCGCTTACCAACCTAGTCAAAACATGGCTTGTATAAACTGTTTTGTACAATACACTGCATTTGAGGTTTGAGAATTTATATACAAAGCTGTTAACACCAGTTATATTATAGAGAGGTCGGATAATTGCTTCGAACCAAGCAACAAAATTGAAGTGCAGAGCAAAATCAAAACGCAAAGGCCAACAAAATTGTAATGGAAATATTCCACTCCTTTTCATTTTGTCTGGTGCAAAAACTGTAAACCAGAACGATAAAACAAAGAGGATAAAAACACAATACAGTTCTTACGGTATGATAAATTAACTATTTTTTTTACTTCTTGTTGTATACTGTAGATAATAAAGAAATAGTAAATACGTTGTATACAAAGAACGGATGCTGTAGGGAAATTGGCATCAGATTTGTTTTGGAAAACTGAAGAAGGGAAATTAATTAAAAAGTAAGAAATCTCTAATGTTATAGACGAGAAATCTGAAATATACGATAAAGAATTAGACTGAAAACAGATATAAAAATGCTTAAGTATTCTCGAAGTAAACAATGTAGAACCCACACGGACGAAAGTCAAGCCTTATTAGAAATATTGTAGTCTCAAATGAATATTATCGAAAACAGAGAGAAATAACAAATACAAGTTAATATATATTCATCTCAAAGTTGCTTCTTTAATAATTTAGTAATTATATTATTTTCGACTGCATTATCTCGAAAACTGTGATGGGGAAACGACACGAGCAAAAGAGTGCAACGTGCTGGTTCCAGAGTAATTTAGAAAATAAAGACATTGGTCATGGCATCAGTTCTTTGCTTATTCTTATACGTTTTTATGCCTTTCAGATGAAAGTTTCTTACCATGCAGGGGCACCGCCAAAATGCAAGGCAAATATGAGGTGTGCAGGGTTCAAAATAAGAATATAGAGAACCAGACCTAATGTGACAAAGGGTTTAATCCGGTGCTCAACAGATTCTGCTAAATAATCATATTTATGGTCACTTTCCCTTAAAAGTGTACGAAACGGTTATTCATGTCGTGTTAAACTTAGGCGATATGTCATGAGATTGCTCCCATGAAGATAGACGTCCAGATCGGGAAAACGCAAATGCCCCGAGTTATGCCTCGTGCAATTGATGAGAAAAAATCCCCGCTGCTACATATGCTGTAAAGAGGCAAGTGTTTCTGTCCAAAAGGCTTGGAGAGAACAAACACAGCAAGAACTTCCGTCAAGGCAACACCAACGTCCTCTCAACGATTAGCCGGAGTTGACTTTTAAATTAAGTATACCTGAAATAAAATGGACTGCTCTCACAAATGAGAATACTAAAAATGAACCCAACCATTCTCAATAATTAAGTAACCAAAAACAGGAAAGATAATCGAGAGTCATTGTCCGGTACCGGATCGATCCCGAAATCTAATCAGTTCGTTCCAGTCACAAGGTCAAAGATCTATGAAAGTTTCATTCGAATCCATCCAGCTGTTCTTGAGATATCTTGTCCAAGGTCAAACAAACAAACACAAATGAGTTATTAAATGCGCCTTAGTGGATGTAATAACTCATTTACGGATACAAATCATGCGCCAATCTCCAGAACATTGGTCTGAAACCTAAAAGAAAACATGAGCAAATAGGTTGTCGTAAGAAGCATTGTTCCGAACCAATTCGTTCCTGCTTCAGTCCCACAACGTGGTACCCACGGCTTCTAGTATAGCCTCGTCTACTCTAGCCTCGGTTCAAGCAAAACATTGTGAGTAGACTTAGTAGACGGAAACTGAAAAGAATCCTTACGTACATATATATCTATGCGTGCGTCTGTGCATTTGCCCCTCACCATCGCTTGAGAACCGGCGTTGGTTTGTTTACGTCTCATAACGTACCAGTTCGGCAAATGACCGACAAAATAATTCCTTAAAAAATGAATACCGGACTCCATTCTTTCGATTACTCCAGCATGACCGCAGTCTAAAGCCTGAAATAACTAAAAGATAAAAGAGAAAAACTTATATTTTGGAATGTAGAAATATGAACAGGTGCACAAGAAATGTAATTAAACAATTATAATTCTTTAGAAACAAAATCAAACACAAATAAAAATGTTTCGACAGTAGTTCCTCGTGATTTAAACTCTCACCATTCTTTTCTTTTATAACCATTAAATTTCATTTGGTTTTGATAAATTCGCAAATAATTTGAAGCAAATAAATTTTAGTTCCAGCTATTTTTTTCACATAAATGTTATTTGGAATTCCTCATATATTCTATATGTCTAATTTTACGTTATTATATTTGTTTCGATGTATTCAATAAAATAAGCAAAGAAACTTGGAGAAAACCATGAAGAAATTTTCCGAATGTAAGAAAGTTGTGTAATTTACACTTTTTTTATTTTTTCAACATTTTAGTCTCATATTCGAAATTTTCTAGAGAAAGAAAAGTTTTATTTTTTGACATAAGTTCAATACCTGTTTTAAGCAGCTTTATTTGCCTTTGATCGTGAAGAGGGATTCACTTGGTGATGATTAAGAGTAATTACTTGACCGATAACTAGTATCCCTCAAGGGGCTTCACAGAAGGCTATTTAGAACGGAGGACAGAGCCCAACGGGAAGCCGAAATAGTTAGCTACAACCTAATATAAAAATTGTTCGCAAATAATTTGACCAAAGACACAAAATGGTGACATCAAACAATATTGGCCAAGGAGGTCATATCTGACTTGTTCTCGCCTTTATATCGTGGAATGACCAGACAATCAAATTTGACCATTGTAGATGAGTAGTTCTTGTGCGATTTTGGATGGAGCTACGAGACAAAATTTCTCTGAAAACCAAAGTATCTTAGCCAAGATCGTTTATCTTCAGCCTCGTGTGTCATAGACCAAATATTGGAGAATAACGTTAACAGCAGTGCGTAGGTCATAATTTCCTTATGTTGTTTGGGTAAAGCAAAACGACATCCTACGTTCTCCTTTCGACTATAAATCGCTTCCAGTTACTTTGGAGCCAGAACATTTGTTAGCAATCAGCTAAATACTGTTTAATCGACAGGTGAACCTCTCGTTCCCATCCAAGTCAGAATACCATCATGTTATTTAAAGCTGCCTAAAACAAGGTATTGAACATGAAATAAGAATTACAAATTGTTTCCTTATATTACACTGCAGAAACTGGTGAAAACTGGAATAAAATATTGAAAATATAAATGGTGAAAATATCACGATTTTCTGATATTCGTAAATTTTTTTTTACTTGGTTTTCTCTGAGTGATTTTCCTTATGTTAGTGAACGCATCAACACGAATATATGAACGGAAGATGACAGGTACGATATGCAATGGTTATATAAATAATACCTACGTAACATGTACTAGAAACAATAACAATTGAAACTGAAACACATTTGATTAAAATAATTTTTAATATCTTAAGAAGAACTCAAATTCAATGAAAATACAAAAAGAAAAGAGGAAAGAATACAAAGTTTTAATGATATAAATCATATGTAACCGCGTTCAAGAATTTTTTTTTTCTTTCTTAGAAACTCGTGTGTTTCATTGTCTGATACGTGTGTACTAATCTCTGCATTTCAGCTTCTACTCGATCGTATTTCTTTGGGGTTCCGTGATCTGTATCACAAATAGGGGTAATGATCAAGTGGTGTAGTGCAAAAAACTGTGGATTTATATATGTGAAGGGAAGGACCCTATGTTTAACTGGGACTGGAAAAGTGAAGTTGCATGTCTAAAAATGGCAGTTTTCCATTAGAGTTCCATGCGTAAGTAATAGATCTTCTTCTTCTTCATCCTCCTCCTCCTCCTCCTCCTCCTCCTCCTTTTTCTTCTTCTTCTCATCATTATTATTATTATTATTATTATTATTATTATTATTATATTATATTATTATTATTATTATTATAATTATTATTATAATTATTATTATTATTATTATTATTATTATTATTATTATTATTATTATTATTATTATTATTATTATTACGGGCGGTAAGCTGGCAGAAACGTTAGCATGTCGGGCGAAATGCTTAGCGGTATCTCATCTGCCGCTACGTTCTGAGTTCAAATTCTGCCGAGGTCGACTTTGCCTTTCATCCTTTCAGAGTCGATTAAATAAGTACCAGTTACGCACTGGGGTCGCTATAAGCGAGTTAATCCGTTTGCCTGTCCTTGTTTGTCCTCTCTGTGCTTAGCTCCGTGTGGGTAGTAAAGAAATAGGTATTCCATCTGCCGCTACGTTCTGAGTTCAAATTCGGGATCGATGAATTAAGTACCAGTTGAGGATTTTTGTATTTTCGGTAGCAATCGTTAGTGCGCCGGACAAAATGTGCAACAGCAAATTTTGGCTCCTTAAATTCTAAGTTTAAATTTTGCTGAGGATGAAATAAGAACCAATGAAAAGATCCTTGGTTGATTTTATCGACTGGGTACCCGTCCTTGATATTATCGACTGAGTAGCCGTCCTTATATGCCTTGTGCCTATATAATAGAAATGATTATTGCTTTTGTTACGCTGATGAAGGAAATATGGCGAAAGTAGGAAATGGATGTGTGGTTCATATTTTTTAGCTTATCGTAATTTCGATCAGGTTGTTGTTGATGATGATGATGATAACGATGATGATGACGACGACGACGATGAAGATGAGGATGACGATGATGAGGATGATGATGATGAAGACGACGATGACGACGACGACGACCATGATGATGATGGTGAGCTTCATTGAATAGCGCGTAGTACGAGATAGAAGATAGAAAAGGATTACCGATGTGACAATAAACCCAGCGGCTCTTAATATTCTATGACATACCATCTCTCGCTGTCTGTTACGTAAATATTTGAAAGAAGAAGCCACGTATAAGCTTGACTGAAAGAAAATTAGAGAATCACTGACACCAACTATTTGTAATTAATCAACTCACGCAAGCAATATAACGACATCACATAAATAGGAATGTATACACAAACCTATACATGCATAACTATATAAAGAAAGACAGGCACTCACACGTGCATATGTATATATATGTATATATATATATACATGTATGTATATATATACATGTTGAATCGCTAGCTTCTGCACGCATTTTTTTTCTCTCCTTGTTTCTCCCCGTGTTTCTTTTCTGTGTATCTTTCTGTTGAAGAGCGTAGACTCGAAACGTAAAAGACTTGTTTTATTTATATTCCTGAGCGCCATACTAATACAATTGTTGTTGTACTCCACCTGCCTTCGTCTTTTGTTTATTTTCATAAAGCTTCCCGTTATATATATATATATATATATATATATATATATATATATATATATGTGTGTGTGTGTGGTGTGTGTGTGTGTTAGAAACGCGGAGTAGATAAAACAGATGACAACTGATAAGGGAATGTTCTTTATGCTGCCTGTCTCGTTTCTCATTTGTTCATGTCTTCTATTGACGTCCTGTATACATATATGCTTGTATATATACATATATATGTAACTACGTACATATATGTATATATGCATATATATATATATTATATATATATATATATATATATATATATAATATATATATTATATATATATATATATATATATATATATATAATAGCGCAAAACTGATGCCTGCTTAGATAAGATCCCTACGAGCAATTTTGGTAGGTGGCTGTTTTATATCGATTCTAGCACTGGTCTGGGTCTTTATTTTATCGACCTTGATTGGACGAAAAACAAAATTTACATCGCTGTAATTTGAACTCTGAAAGTAAAGACCTGGTAGTAGAAATCCAAAACGTTTGAGGCGATGTGAGATATGAACAGATAATACGACTGAGAAAATCAATGTATTTAAATCTCGCTAATTAAAACAAAGTTGATTTCATCGGAATTTTCACCTCCAACTTGTAAAATTAGAGAAAATACTGATAGGCTACAAATAACTACCAGTTCTTCATCTTACCATGCAATAATGGAAAACAATTCGATAAAAAGAATTCTTAAATCTGGTCAGGTCTAAAGCATTTGAACCCGATAGGGTGAAAGTTAAACTTGACCTGAGCAATATTCGAACTCAGAAGGTAAATAACCGCAAGAAATACCTAATGATTTTTGCCCGACGATCTAACGATTATGACAACCGTCCTTCTCGCTACATCATTTATAATTCTGACAGCCGCAAACAAACATCTGTAATGGAGGTTGTAATTATTACATGAACAACCACAAATAGAAATATTTTGATTTCAGGTTTACTTGAATACTGATTTCCTTTTGTAAATGTGCCATGAATATTTAATAGGGTTCGTTCGGGTCTGGTGAATGTCCAGGCCTAAAACGAAGTCAGAACTTGGCAGAACAATGTAGAACATTAGCATTTTGTTACATTGCCAATTCTGGGAACGAGATAGAAGTTGTATAAAGGGCAGAGGAATAGGTTTATAATGTGTAAATATAATTGACGCAGGAATGGTTCTGTTATCGTTCCATTTTGGTTTTGTGTTCCATTCTACGTCTCGACACCTTTTGCAGCTGTGTTTAATAAAAGAAACTGCCGTATGGCAGCCGTATAGTTTTACGTGAAATATTTCTCCAACACTTTTGTGAAATAATTAATCAATCGTTTGGTTTAACACTTGCTTGAATAATTATAACAGAGTATGCACTAGCGTAAGGATTATAGGATGGGACTCATCAGCAATTTTCATTCACTCCCTAGTCTCAGAGACTAAGTAAGATGTCATGGGTAACACCAACTCTTCAACTATATAAGAAATAACAATACTAATAACGTTATAAGGCAGACACGTTAGCATGCCGGGAGAAATGCTAAGAGGTATTTCGTCTGTCTTTACGTTCTTAGTTCAAATTCCGCCGAAGACGACTTTGCCTTTCATTGTTTCGGGGTCGGTAAATTAAGTACCAGTTGCGTACTACTGGGATCGATTTCATCGACTGGCCCTTTCCCACAAAATTTCGGGCCTTGTGCCGAGAGAAGAAAAGAATATTAATAACGTTATTGGAGTGGATTATTTGTTCAGGATGTTCGCGATTAAGCAATACGTGGCCTCCCTCTAATAAAACATCTTATCAGGAATTGATTATTACCTGGATGATGTTAATTCCGAATTTATCCAAAAATGCTTAGAGATTAGAAAAAAAAGTTAACCGGAAACCTATCTAAGTTTATCATATTTTATAAAACATAGCGGCCAGAAGCAGTACATCTGGACATGGAAACGGTGAATTTGTCTCTACTGAGGTCCCGGGTTCGTATGAATTTAGTAATCTAGTTTGTGCCACTTGATATAAAGTATTTTCTGAGGTTTTAGACCCCGAGCATAAGCAAAATGAAACACCAAGGCTACATTTAATGATCAAGTTTGATGTCTCTACATCTGCTGTCTCCGGGGTAGGTGATACGTACTTGAACATTGGTTGACAACCATTGAGATATGGTATCACAATAAAATCACCGGATTATGGTGAATCTACTAACATTTGTTTCATGTTGCTTTCATTATGGTCGTTTCAATGTTCTAAACAGAAAGAAAAACCATCTCCTCAGATAAAAGTATGGAAAGGTTAAACAGTTGAATAGAACGTCCGTATATAAAGAATCATACTCAAAACGAAATAGAAAGAAAGTCAGAATTTTAATATAAACGATTATGAAATTAGTGATCAGAAGAAAATTAACCGTTAACGAGATAACGTAATATAATTATAGGAAGAAAAATAAAAATGAGTAGCAAAAATTACCATAAAGAAAAAAGTGTTTTAAAAATAATAAAATATAAAGAAATACATAGACAATTTGGAGTCGAGGAAAAGAATATTTTCGAAGATATTTCGCCAATCAAGGGAGGAAAACAAAATATAAACAAGAAACCTGAAAAAGAGAAAGAATAAATAACAATATTGATAAATGGAATACAGAATCATAAGAAGAATCATAAGATTAAGAATTTAAAAAAGCTAAAAAATTATATAAAATAAGAGTAAATGATAAATATGAATTTAGGGTTAGGAATAGAGAATGGTAATTAGGAATAAAAAATATTAAAAAAAAGTACAATTGGATTTAATGATAGAGGAGAAAAGTAAGAAAAATAATTAGATGACAAGAATGAACTGAGAGACTGTTGACAAGATAAAACGGTACGAAAGTACGGATAGAAGAATGCCAAAAGGAACGTATCGGAATTAGCTAGTTCTAGGAATGGCGAATTGATAAGAACAGACAGGAAGACTTCAAAACTAAAAGATTTAAAAGTCTTGTGACCTTCTGAGAGATATTAAATATTTCTACTGACATACATTCTATGAAGGGATGTTGAAAAGTTCCTGGCTATGGGTAAAAGAATATGCAACTCTTTACTCTTTTACTCTTTTACTTGTTTCAGTCATTTGACTGCGGCCATGCTGGAGCACCGCCTTTAGTCGAGCAAATCGACCCCGGGACTTATTCTTTGTATGCCCAGTACTTATTTTATCGGTCTCTTTTGCCGAACCGCTAAGTGACGGGGACGTAAACACACCAGCATCGGTTGTTAAGCAATGCTAGGGGAACAAACACACACACACACACATACATCATACATATATATACATATATACGACAGGCTTCTTTCAGTTTCCGTCTACCAAATCCACTCACAAGTCATTGGTCGACCCGGGGCTATAGCAGAAGACACTTGCCCAAGATGCCACGCAGTGGGACTGAACCCGGAACCATGTGGTTGGTTAGCAAGCTACTTACCACACAGCCACTCCTGCGCCAGGTTGAATTAATTTTTTTAACATATTCTCCTCTCAAATTCTTACACTTATTGCTGTCGTCCTTCGGTTTTGCTAAACCCTGTAAAAGAACTCGGAAGTTTGAACCTCCTATCAGGCCTTTCGCGATATCTTTAAAACCCGGAACTTTTCAGAACCCCACCCCTAGTATATATTCTCTAACATCGAACTGAATACATGCAATCGAGAATATAGAGCCTGATGCGAACTCATTTCAATATCAACGATGAATTACACGAAAAATATTTGCATTCCCCCCACTAAATTATCGTTACTGTATACCTACGCATGAAGCGATGGTGGGAAACCATCTTGGTGAGCTTAGACAATCGAATAGATAGAATTACTGATACGTTAAATCTGGTGTACATTCTAAAATATTTTCTTTTTTATAGTGTCAGTAACGTACAGAGACGCAAACTGCGCTAAACGAGATTGTCAAGCTAGAAATATATATATATATATATATATATATATATATATATATATATAAAATATAATACTCAAGCAACAGGATTTCCAGAGGAAATGTAGTACGAGCGTTTCAGGCGACTCCCTTTAATTGAACAATGCAACCATTTCATCAATTTAAATGCAGAGCGATCCTCAGCTGCACAAAGACATAGAATACAATTGAATTAAAATAGATGGACACATCAGTATAATTTTACCTGAAACCTCCAAGAAGGCAAGGAGATAGATAAAAGAACATGCTGTGATGTTTCTTTGAGTGTATGTGTGTGTATGTAGGAAAAAGAGATGACGGCGTAAAAAAGCAAAAATTATGTATTGAATTCCATTAGCTTACTGCTGTTTCTGCTATAGATTGTGGTGTGCTTTTAGTTGAGTTCCTGGATAACATTTTGTAACTTCATCAAAGCTTTCTCGCTATACCTTAGCGATATACTAATGTTAATATATATATATATATGTCTGTGTGTGTGTGTGTGTGTATGTGTATGTATGTGTGCTTGTGTGTTTGTGTGTGTTTATGTGTGTTTGTGAGCTTAAATCTTATAGTGATCACCGCATAATGACTAAAGAAAATAGTCTAATAAGGGGGCATATATGCCCTCGACCGAGAGAAGCAAGTTTTCCGTACGCTTCTAAGTAGGTACACAGGATTATGTGTTTATGTTTAAGGTAACATTTTTAAGGCAGTAGTCAATTCGGATCTTGAGTGGAAGTAATTTGCCCAAATGCTATGCAATGCACACTGAATCGAACATAATGTGTCTGCGACACGAACGTACGTTTGCGCTCACTTTTGTGTATATATTTAATATTTCATTTGAATCTATAATCAGCCCGTGTCGACATGTTGAACGTCTCAATGTACGTTTCTTATACAATGGAAATTAATCTAATGAGTTTTCCATGCAGTCAATTTAAGTGAGCCAGTTGAGGAACATTCGCACACAAACAGCTAAATATGCCTCAAGCACAAAGTGAATATGTTTGATGGAAAATGTCCATGGTATTTAAGATTAATTCCCGTAGACCCCCAAATTGGTAATTGAATTTCCTTTAGTGTCATTTGACCTGCTATCCATAGGAGCTAACCTTCCCTCTTATCAAAGTCTACCGTCTCAAAAGAAACGACGTGCTGGCTAATATTTTCAGAAACATAGCACCATAAAGAAAAGAAAAAGCGGGACTGTATTGTTTAGGAATTCTTGGATAAAAGACCGGCTCAGTCAGACTTGGGATCGGGTTAAGCAACAAAAGCAAGAACAAAAATATAGACAGCAACAATAAAAACAAAAAGCCAAAAGGAACAAATTCAATTCAACAAAATTAAGTTTAATGAAAATAATTTTTTACCCAAAAATGTGGGAGCTCTAATTCAATTGACGAAAGAGAATTCAAGCGAAAATCCCAAAATTAGAATTAAAGAAATAAAATATGGAAAGAAATTACAATTTAGATTTTTTTCTCTC
>NW_021836642.1:0-26615 GCF_006345805.1 Octopus sinensis | reverse complement strand
ACATGTGACCTTAATACTGAATATAGACGACTGACTTTTATCTCATACCCAGACACATCAATACACACGCACGCACACACGCACACACATACAAACACACAAATAAAGTGGAAATACAGAGAGAAAGAGAGAAAGAGATGAAGGACAGGAGGGAAGTGGTAAAGAATAAAGAATGAAATCTCACTTTAATCTCGCAGAAATCTCCTCTGTGTCCGTCTTTGCAGTGACATTTGAAACCGTTCAGTAAATCTTCACATTTTCCGCCATGTTGACATGGATTCGATTCGCATTCGTCGATCTGAATTTCACAGTGGTAACCATGGTAACCTGTTAATTACAAACATGTAATGTATGATATATAAGTGTATGTGTACGTTAGTATATATTTGTATATATGTTTTCTTATTACCCACAAGGGGCTAAACATAGAGGGGACAAACAAGGACAGATAAACGAATTAAGTCGATTACAACGACCCCAGTGTGTAACTGGTTCTTAATTTATCGACCCCGAAAGGATAAAAGGCAAAGTCGACCTCGGCGGAATTTGAACTCAGAACGTAGCGGTAGACGAAATACCGCAAAGCATTTCGCCCGGCGTGCTAACGATTCTGCCAGCTCGCCGCCATATATTTGTATATATGTGTGTGCGTGTATGTGTGTGTGTGTGTGTGTGCGTCATTCCTAAATGCGTCGTTTTCAATATTATTCTCCAAAAATTTTAAGTATTCCCTTGGTATCAGATTTTAAACAATTTTAGATGAAATTTTTGGCATCTATCAACATTGATAATTTCACTTAATTCATGTTCTTTTTTTTTCTAATTCACTGTATTATATTATCTACATATATGGTAAAATAATCTCGTGCGTGCCGCAGTTAAATTGGGACATACTGCTGCGCTTATGATGAAAACTAAAGCAGAAACACGTGTCTGCAACAGTTCTCCATATAATCAGTCTTCTTCTCAGTTGTATGACAATTTCGAAGACTTCGTAGTTATTAATTCTTATCTTTCCTTCTAAATCATTGTAGGTCACAATTGTTTACTATTCCCTCGACGGGAATATAATGTCTATAAATCAAAGATATACACACACGCATACACACACACACTCACACTCTCTCTCTCTCACACACACATACACACACGCACACACACACGCACACACACACATACACACACACAGACACACACATAAACACACACACACACACATATATATATACATACGAACACACATATGCGTGTTACCAATGCCCAGATTTATCTGTTGTGATTTGCTATTAAAATCTGTTGATTCCATCTTGTTAATTTAAAAAGATTTCTACACACAACAAACACACACACACACACACACACATATATATATATATATATATATATATATATATATATATATATATATAGTTACGCTGTTGTCGGTCTGCCATCGTTTGCAATCCAACATCGGCTTAACTGGTCTAAACTTCGAAGTCACAGTCGTCAATATTATTTTTTAAGAAGAAAATCATACGCTACAAAATTATATTAATGTAAAATTGCTTTTATTGTAACTACAAATAATGCTGTGAGCTGGCAGAATCGTTAGCACGCCGGGAAAATGCTTAGCGGCATTTCGTCCGTCTTTACGCTCTGAGTTCAAATTCCTCCGCGGTCTTCTTTGTCTTTTATCCTTTCGGGATCGATAAAATAAATAGCAATTACGCAGTGAAGTCGATATAATCTACTAGCTCCACCTACCCCAAAATTCCAGACCTTGTGTCAATAGTAGAAAGGATTATAACTAAAAATAAGGCGGCGAGCTGGCAGAATCGTTAGCAGGACGGGCAAAATGCTTTCGTCTGTCTTAAGGTTCTGAGGTCAAATATCGCCAAAGTCAACTTTGCCTTTCATTCTTTCAGGATCGATAAATTAAATACCAGTTGAAGACTGTTCAATGTAATCGACTTATCCCTTCCCCCAGGAACTTCCTGGCCTTGTACCAAAATTTCAAACCATTATAACCAAACATAAAAAAAACAAGCATTAACATTGTATATGCACGCGCGCGTGTGTGAATATGTGTGTGTGTGTGTGTGTGTGTGTGTGAACATGCATAGACACAAGATGGCTTTCTGCACAGTTTCCAAATTTGGATCTTTTCGGTTTGACCGGCAGTTTTTCTAGCGGTGTCATATGAAATTGTCACCCATAATTATAACCCTAGTATCGATCTATTGCATTTCAATCTGTTTTAGGGTTAGGGTTAGGGGTGGGGGGAATGGTATCTTTTTTTTCTTCAGAAATGTAAATAAACCCAATCTGTTTCTTAAACGAGGGACATATTCATACGGCACAGAATGTTTTCACCTCAATAGACATCATTTATTGGTTGAAATTGCAGAAATTGAAGAAAAAAAACAACAAATATCTTACAACCTATAGAATTTTCTCAATAAAGCCAAGAGAAAAAGATGTTTTATAAACACATTCTACCAGTATACGAAGTTTAAAAGTGTTTAGTTACGTGGAAATTATTTTTAAAAACTACCGGTCAAACCGAAAAGATCCCCAAATTTTACTACTTGACATGGCAGTAGATATTCAACCACGCACAGGCATCGAGCACTGAACCACGCGTTTATAAGGCATATACTCTCGGCAACAGTTTTACTATTGATTGATGTACGAGGCTGTGATTATTAGCTCATTCAAAATATGCCGCTAACATTTTAATCTGTTCGTTGCTGGCCATTACCTAGAACCCGTAAAATGATGGATTTAAATTACAACCTATAATTACATTTCTGAACACAAATTTATATAATTTTAATAATGTTATAGAATATCATTAATCAATAATATTAATGATCTATTACTGAATTCTGTATTATTTATTTGTTTTCAATTACTTTCCATTATTTATGTTGGAGATCATCTTTATTTTCATAGATATTTGTCATTAAAAGAAGCCTCATAATAGAATATAAGTTTTTTTTTCATAATTTTTAAACATATTAGTGAAAAATGAGTTGGCATTCCTCTATAATGGAATATTATTTTAAATTATTATCTTAAGAAATTTTAGAAGAATTAGTTTAAATTAATATAAATGCACAATACACGCAAGGTATCTTATTCAATGCACCCACACACACACCACAGACATATATAAATATATATATATATATATATATATATATATATATATATATATATATATATATATATATATATATATATATATATACAGACATACATACATGCATGAATACATATATACATACATATAATATATATATTCCTATGTTTCGATGCGTGTCCATACATTTACAGATACATACATAAATACATACATACATACATACATACACATACATACATACATACATACATACATACATACATACATACATACAGTTATATAAGTAACCGTCAAAATCTTTCGATTTGTTTTCGATTGTTTTCCACAGATTCATTCATTTTCCTTGTTGTTCAGATTTTGTTAGAGAATCGGAAACGTGATACTCAGGTTTATGAAATGTGAATTTACGGTTTAATGACTATATTTTAATATTCTGATTTCAGTTCTTCACTTATATGTGAAATGAAACCTTATCAAAGAAGGTCGTGTGCGTGTGTGTATACAGGGCGCCTCCCAAAAATGTATATACATTTTAATAGCTCATAACTAACTTGATTTTCATTTTTAAATTTAAGCAATTTGAAATATTGGAGGCACTCACACTAATCGTTGAAAAAGGAAATATATTTTTAAGTGCCACAAGAAGTTTGAAAGCGTAGTTAAAATACTGTTGAGGAGCGAGTTTCAAACATCCACCGACATTGCTTACTATCACTCGAATTAGACATAAGTTTGAAAAGAGGACTCTTCATAATATACACAAACAAACGTTCTGGAAGACTGCGGATCGGTGAGACCTACAAAGCAAGAAAGGGTACCAGAAACCTATTGTCAAGGTTCAGGAAAATGTTTACGTAAAGCGAGTCACGAAATGGGAATTTCATAATCAAGTATTCATCGCATTTCCAAGCTTTGTCACTGGAAAAGTAACATTCCAAGAATAGTCCATGCTCTTAATGAAGATGATCTAGACCAATGAGTGGAATTCTGGGAAGGGTACTTGGTAAGATGCGTAGAAAATGTACTCTTTGCAACAAAAATTGTCTGCAGTGAAGAGGCTACCTTTATATTAAATGGCCCAACTGCAATAGTTGCATTAAGAGGGGACTGCGAACCCGCATGTTAAAGAGGATTATCATGATAATTACCAAGTGTTACTGTATTGAGAGGCTTATCATGAACATGGTGAACAAGACCATTCTTATTTGTACCCATATTTTCAAGGGCCAACCTTGTCACATTCAGTGTTACCTTGAATATCCCTGGGAACCTTGTTAATGATACTCATGTATGTGGAGTGCTCAGCCACTTGCACGTGACTTTCGCAAGCAGTTTATTCCTTGATAGGAACAACAGGAACTCTTGTTGCCGTAAACGACTGAATACAAGTTTCTCTCAGCGTATATTGACCGGTACCCTATACCTGAGTCCGCTGTGACAATCACACTTCCACAAACATTGAAGGGAACTTTAAAGATGTGGAGTTTATTTCAAGCAAGAGGGCACAACTCAGCCCAACAAACACGCTATCGTGAGAATGTAACGGCCTAATTTGATATTTTACCAAACAAGTGGATTGCGCGGAGATTTACAGACGCCTGCACTTCGCGCTCACCCGAGATGACGCCACTAAATTGATCCATAGGGATAGACAGAAGACAAAAATTACGATACAAAATCGGTGATAGTCAACAAACTTAAGACAACCAACAAGCGAAAACACGCACAAATACCGAACGAAATGTTTCTAGATGTTTGCGATGCCATAGCTCGCGTTATTAGCTATACCCGGAGAAGAAGCACCAACAGCTTCAAAACAGGGGTTCAAAATGAAATCAAATTCTGTCTATATTTTATATTAAATTTGGAAACTGAAATGTATTTTAATAAACGCTTGTTTTATAATCGATCTGTGTGTGTATACATCTTTTGGGGAAGAAACTGTACATACATATCATGATATATGTGTGCGTGTGTATGTAAGCGGTGTATACATTCATACATACATATATATATATATCATGATATGCATATGTATGTTTACGTATATATAATTATGTCTATCCAGGTATGCATGTGTAGAGGTATGTACATAATCTAACGGACGATATTATTCAGTTTCCAATGAATTATCTCATTCTAATTTTAGTATTGAGTACGCTTTCTCTAGTTTACTCTTTCCACTATACACACATTTCTCTCTCTCTCTCTCTCTCTCTCTCTCTCGTTGTATATATATATTCATATATACACACATATATATATATATATATATTTATATTTATATATTAGTGCATACATATAAATGCATATGTATAAATATATATGTATGTATATATATATATATTAATGCATATGAATAGATAAATATATATATGAATACATATATATATATATATATATATATGCTATATATATATATATATATATATATATATAGATATATATATATATATATATATAATAATATAATATACATAATATAAATTATATATATAAATGTGTATGTATGTATAATATCATCATGAACGTCATCATCATCACCAGAGTCGTCGTTATCTTGGGATGAAGTCCATATTAGCGTGAACTTAATCCTTCGCTAATCTCTATCTACCATGGCACGTGCTGAATATTCGTGGTGACATCCAGTCTCCTTCTATAGTGGTATCTGATAATTTGGAAGAAACTTGTTTTATATACAGTAATCTTTGTGAGCTGGGTGTTCCTTCCATACCGACATATACACGCATACACTTACTCAGACACATATAGACACACATACACACACATATAACTGAATTAACTTCGTGAAACGAAACTTAGTGCTGTTCAAATGCGATATATATATATATAATATATATATATATATATATATAATCATACATGTGTGGTAAGAAGTTTGCTTTCCAAGCACATGGTTCCAGGTTCAATCCCACAATAGCGTCGAGCCGACCAAAGTCTTCTGAGTGGATCTGGTAGAGGGGAAACTGAAATACCCACCTCGTATATATGTATATATGTGGGTAACTTCAGCAACACGTGGTGTTGGTGATTTCCCTTCCTTTTTTTGGGAACTTTTGTCTTTCTCCTTTCCGAAGAAAGAGGTATGCTCGAAACATAAAAAGCCCTCTCTTTTTGCTGAGTGTCAAACTAATACAATCCTTGTGCGCCTCCTCCTGTTGTCTGTTAGCGTCAATTTCATCGCTCGTTTATTCGACCTGACTATATGTATGTATGTGGAGGCGCAATGGCCCAGTGGTTAGGGTAGCGGACTCGCGGTCGTAGGATCGCGGTTTCGATTCCCAGACCGGGCGTTGTGAGTGTTTATTGAGCGAAAACACCTAAAAGCTCCACGAGGCTCCGGCAGGGGATGGTGGTGAACCCTGCTGTACTCTTTCACCACAACTTTCTCTCACTCTTACTTCCTGTTTCTGTTGTACCTGTATTTCAAAGGGCCGGCCTTGTCACTCTCTGTGTCACGCTGAATATCCCCGAGAACTACGTTGAGGGTACACGTGTTTGTGGAGTGCTCAGCCACTTACACGTTAATTTCACGAGCAGGCTGTTCCGTTGATCGGATCAACCGGAACCCTCATCGTCGTAACCGACGGAGTGCTTCCATCCATGTATATATGTATAGTTGCGTTAACAAAGGGATGTGGGTTCGAGTCGCACGCGGATAGGAAAGCCTACATTTTTCTGTCGAGGGTTTCCAAATTTAATACACCAATTATATCAAACGCTGGGCTTTGGTCATCCCATTACGAGCAACAGGTGGTTGGAGTTTACAACATGTGAGTAAGTAAATAATTGAAATTAATTGATGGGCACTTTATTATGATGAAAAATATTAATTAGTACTATAAACATAATCATTAAGAACTATTATGATTACTTGAAAACGTTATGGGCCTCTCACTCCCTCTTTGTCTAAACCTATTGGCGTATCCTATTATTGTGAATTTTTTACTTTTACTTTTTTATTACGTATCCACCCTGTTACCCCCATAGAAAAATTAACCCACCAATCACTATTTTAAGTTTAGTCATTTAGTCAACGTCCCGCAGCAAAATGATATGATTTAAACATATTAAGCCTTTCATCTTCCACTCGAGACACTTCTTTTCTTTTACATATATATTTTTCTTCACTCGGACGAAGCTCCAAGTTCCAAATCGGATGTATTAGCAAATATGATGAATATTATTTTTAGAATTTTCTTTGGCAACACCATATGACATTGGAAGCAGAAACAGCTGTTAAATGGGGCACACTCTATTTGTATTCTTTTCTACTCTAGGCACAAGGCCCAAATTTTTTGTGGGGAGGGGACCAGTCGATTAAATCGACCCCAGTACGCAACTGGTACTTAATTTATCTACCCCGAAAGAATCGAAGACAGAGTCGACCTCGGCGGAATTTGAACTCAGAACTTAAAACTGTCTATTTGTATTGAATTAAAATACAAATTGAATTAAAAAATAATAATCGATGTAAGTCAACTGTTGTTGATCAATATTTCTCCATTTTCTATTTACTTTAAATTTGATTCCTGATAAACTCATGTTTATCTTTGTCATTACCTCTAACCTATGAGCATAATATGTTTGCATATGTATGTCCAGGGTTAAAATTGGTAATTATACTGGTAGTATAACGGAAATTTTTATCCCTTAGACGGTTACTTCAACCTCTAACCCTACTAACCCTTATATATATATAGATATATATATATATATATATATAGTATATCTATATTATATATATCTGTGTGTGTATATGTGCGTGTGTGTATGTATATATGTATAAACAAAGATTATATATCACATTATTATTTAAAATTTACCTATGCTTAATAAGGACACTAAGGTTAATCGAATTTTCCTCTCTCATGAAGTCATCAAAAGCACACACATACACACACAAACACACGTTCGCACGCGCGCACCTTCTAGTTCGGTTGTACTAAAATGAAAAACAATTAAATAATACCAAACAAAATAGTTTAAATACCATAAAACGAAATTTAGTCAAAGAACAGATCGACGCTAATCTTTTGGGAATCGGTACTCGTATTGCGAAAGCGATTACGTAATAAAAACACTGCTTTCCAAAAGATTCCTGTCATTCTCTGTTTCTGATATTGTTTTTGTCTTATCAATAATTCAAAATTCGCTTTTTTTCCTATTTTGTAACTGTATCAAGAATTATTTCTAAAACCTTTTCCCGACACACATACAATCATACATGTGTGTGTCTGTGTATGCGTATGTATGTGTGTCTGTGTGTGCGTATGTATGTGTGTATGTATGTATCTGTGTGTGTATGCACCCGCGTATGTATATATATATATATATATATATTTAAGTAGGTCAATGAACAATCCAATGTTTATCGTCAGCATATGCTGTCTTCGAAACATGTGTCGAGAGTAAAGGAATTTTGTTAACATCTTCGTTCGACTCCATTCTTTCATTTATATATATATATATATATGTGTGTGTGTATGTGTGTGTGTGTGTGTGTGTGTGTGTGGTATG
Source organism: Octopus sinensis (assembly GCF_006345805.1). Taxonomy (NCBI): domain Eukaryota; kingdom Metazoa; phylum Mollusca; class Cephalopoda; order Octopoda; family Octopodidae; genus Octopus; species Octopus sinensis. The sequence continues at coordinate 17,947 of NW_021836642.1, read as the reverse complement.
TATGTATGTATGTATGTGTGTGTGTGCGTGTGTGCGTGTGTGCGTGTGTGTGTGTGTCTATAATAGTTATTGTTCTTTTATTCTTTTATTTGGTTCAGTCATTTTGACTGTGGCCATGCTGGAGCGCCGCCTTTAGTTGAAGAAATCAACACCGAGACTTATTCTTTGTAACCCTGGTACTTATTCTATCGGTTCTCTTTTGCCGAACCATTAAGTTACGGTGTGCGCGCGTGCTTGTGTACACGTTTGTGTGGTTGTGTGCATGCGTGCATGTGTGTGTGCATGCGTGCATGTGTGTGTGCATGCGTCCATGTATGTGTATGTATGTGTGTGTGTGTCTTTTGGGTGCGTGTAAACGACTATACCTGGAATGCAGTAGCAGTTGTAGCTGTTTTCCCCATTTTCTTGGCAAATGCCGTTCTTGCAGGGGTTGTTGTGGCAGCCACTGTATAAACTATCACAATTGGTTCCCGTGTAACCGTTCGAACAGAGACATGTGTAATTTCCATTGGTCGTCTCGATACAGCTCGAATTGATTGGACAGTTTAATGCCCAACAGGCATCGGTTATTTTCTCTTCACAGTATTCCCCAGTATAACCTGCAAATACACAAATAAGGAAACGTCATTTACATGTATATATACAAGTATATAGAAAAGATGTGAATATTATTTTTATTATTATTATTATTATTATTATTATTATTATTATTATTATTATTATTATTATTATTATTATTATTATTATTATTGTTATTGTTATTATTATTATTATTATTATTATTATTATTATTATTATTTAATATTATTATTATTATTATTATTATTGTTATTGTTGTTATTATTATTATTATTATTATTAATATTATTATTATTATTATTATTATTATTGTTATTATTATTATTATTATTATTATTATTATTATTATTATTATTATTATTATTCCTTCTTTCTTCAAATTTTCTTCCGTTTCTCGCCGAGTGTTTCCGTATTTATATTATTATTATTATTGAGTGAGAGAGCAGTACATGCTATCAAAGTGACACTGGGGTACAAATATACGAAGCCCAGTATACCCATCATGACTACCCGTCTGATAAGGGTACACCAGGCACATGCATCACAACCATATGTGCGCGACATGGTGATCTCATATCAAGATAAATAGCACATGACCTTGCAGGTGGGGCCCAGTTAGAATTTTCTTCTGGTCGAGTAGCCCATCCCGCTCAAAGGGTCTCTGAATAAGGATTGTTTAAGGATGTTGAGCGAACCACCCATGATTCCAAAGGTGAATTATCCAAACCTCCAAGAATGCCTTTCAACACACAGCTATGATGCTGCCACACTTATTATTATTATTATTATTATTATTATTATTATTATTATTATTATTATTATTATTATTATTATTATTATTATTATATTTTAAAAAAGAGAATGACGTAACTCTTTACAAAGGTTAACAGTCAAGACGAAGAGCGCGATTCGATTGTAAGGTATTCTATTAGTTGAACGATATTTCAAAGTACGTCTGTCTTTGTCAAGTTCAAAATAAGAAGTGATAAAAATTCAAAATTACAGAAATTTAAACGTAAAGCATGAACGAGAGCAACCAGCGTCCACACGTTGATGGAATGACATCATCAGTTTTTAAGTTACAATTTTATAACAGGCGAAACGAAAACGATTAAGTTTTTTCCCTGATAGAAATGTCGATGTCTCAATTTCTGACTCATATTTGAATGATACGAAATCCATGGGTCCAGGATTGGGTTCAACACTGGGGGTCTAACGAAACTATTATTATTATTATTATTATTATTATTATTCTTATATTATTATTATTATTATTATTATTATTATTATTATTATTATTATTATTATATTATTCAGTAGTCTTATTTTCATCACGTACTTTCACTTCACTACAGCGCAGCTCTATGTGCTTGGGATATTTGCTGTGGTCTGTTTTGGTGCCGATATTTTCACTGTACCGAAAGTGCTGTTAGGTTATAGCTTGTGGTGCCTTGCAGTGCTATTTCCTGTATCTTATATACATTCGTAAGTCCTGACGTTTTGGTTATATATTTGTCTGAATGTTTTTAATCATACCTAATGCACTTATTATAGGGACTCCACATTCGGGTTATCTCTATTTCAAGATCTTTGCATTTTGAAAGCTTCTCTGTTTCTTTTAGAGATACATTATCTTCTGTTGGGATTGATACATTGTATAGAAGACTTTATTCCTGATGATCTGTGACAACTATACCCGGTCTATTAGCTTTTTATTTCTCTATTATTAATAATATAACAACAACCTTAAGAATGAAAACCCACGTTCGAAATTTTCCCAAGACACCTGATGAAACGTTGTGTGAACAACAAACAAGATGAGGACAAATGTCCGTCAAATGTAAATAATGTACATAAATCCTCATCTCTTAAATATAGAACTGCAATATCTTGCAGTATATATTGCTTCTTAACCAGGACTGGGGAACAAGAGACAATGTGATTTATTGTTTCTTCCCCATCGCTACATATTCTGCAGTAATTTATTGTATTTTTTTTTCATTATGTATCTTTGGTCGTTTCTGGTGAGGTGGCGTTGATTTTTTTGCCGCAATTAAAAAACCCTCAGTTTGTGCTTTGAGTCCTGAGCTTTTCAACCAGTTTTAGTTTGTCTACTAATTTTCTGTTTAGCTTATTGCAGCATTTAGCATGTAGAGATTTTCTGGCCATTTTTTTTTTATCATGCTATTTTGTAGTTCCAGATTCAGGTTAGATTTTTGTTGCTTCACATCTTTTGATGCTTTTTCTTTTCCTGCATATTTTTAAGTACTCTGAGTTCTTTCTTTGAAGTAAAAAGACAGATTTATTTCTTGTTTGCTTGTGTTTTGAGGCTGTCTGCACTGGTTTTCCTTATTTCTGTATTCGATGTTTTTGTAATCCTACGATGCATATTTTATATCAATTTTCAAGTTGAATACAGCTTCTAACACCTTCAATTAGTTGTATATGTAACCTTTACATATCAGATTTCCGTTGTGGGTATTCTAAATTCTGTCATATTTCTTCTTTTCCCGTCTAGTTTGGTTAGTTCATTTAGTGTCCAATTAAGAATATTGCTACTGTAACTTACAACTGGAACAGCAAGAGATTGATAACTATCATCTTGAGCTACGTTTTAAGTATTAATCGAACTCGTATGTAGGATTCCGTCTTTATCTTCTCTTTCACATGTGCGTGTCGTACCGTATCTAGATTATTTCATGTTCTGTGATGAAAAGTTTGGTTTGGCACATTTTTCGCAGCCGAAATTCGTATTTATTTCTTCGGTAAGTCCATGTACCATGTATACATGGTGTTATGAATTACACCTTGTAAATATTGGGTCAAAACCACCTTTAGCTAGAAAATACTGGAGACTGCCCTAAAGGGTTTTTGAACCCTGTATCTACATGTTATTTTTGTAGCGCTTCGAGACCCACTTCTCAAATACAAAAACATTTCACGTTCTCTAGAGATTCTTATGATGTCATATATATATTTATATATATATATATATATATACGTGTATATTCACATATATACACATAAATACATAGATACATGCATATGTATGTATAAATACATATATATATGTATGTATGTATGTAATTGATATGCATACATATACACATGCAAACACACATGATGCATTTGGGTGCAGAAATATGAAAATTACCAGTAATGAACGCATTCAACAGGAATTGGTTTAATCAGGCGCAGCTAATGATTCACTCCATCCCTACTACAGGTTTCTATGATGGCATATTTACATTCGGTCTGTCTGTTTGTCGCCCACCACTCGCCAAAGTTTTAATGTACAGACACACACACACATATATACATGTATGTTTGTACATGTGTATGTGTTTATGCCTGTACGTGTATGTATATGGCTGTGGTTCTGTGAATGTGTGTGCATGTCTGTGTATGTTATTTGACATGCTAACATATACACCTACGCCTATAGGTATGCTTATATATGCTAATATACCTTTATGTGTGTGTGTGTATGTGTGTGTATGTGTGTGTGTATGTGTGTGTATGTGTGTGTGTGTATGTGTGTGTGTATGTGTGTGTATGTGTGTGTGTGTGTGTGTGTGTTTAAACTCAGACGCATGCAAACACGCACGAATACAAGGAAAAATAGAAGAAAAAAAGCGAAATTTTGACAGAAATTTCTAAATGTTGATGTTATGTAATTAGATTTGAGTAAATTTATATATTTTAGACATAGAAGCCATTTGTGTTCTTTCTTCTCGTCTCGTTGATATTTCTGTGGACCTAATGATCAAAATAAACACCAATACTGACGTCACTCGTCCTAATCACATTCCTATTACTCAACTTTCTCTGTAGTAACTATATTTTGGGCTATGGTTACAACGTTTTTTTGTTAGTCTTGTTATGCCGTTGATGATAGTGATGATACTGTAGCTTACTTTCTAGTACGTGTGTATGTATGTGTGTGTGTGTGTGAGAGAGAGAGAGAGTGTGTGTGTGTGTATGTGTGAGTGTGTGTGTGTGAGTGTGTATGTGTGTGTGCGTTTGTGTTTGTGTGTGTCTGTGTGTGTGAGAGAGAGAGAGTGTGTGTGTGTGTGTGTGTGTGTGTGCGTGTGTATGTGTGAGTGTGTGTGTGTGTGTTTGTGTGTGTGTCTGTGTATGTGTGTGTGTGTACGTGTGTACGTGTGTGTGTGTGTGTGTGTGTAATTTTCTGGTTGTTCCTTTTGACTTTTTTAATGGCTGATTTTATTCTTTCGTTTTCTAATATTTACAAAATAAAGTTTTTCTTGTTTTTGTTTTTTAAAAAGTAGATAACTTTATTTATATAGAAATATATTTTATTTTTTCAAACGTAAATAAACGCGTGGTGAAAGACTTATAATTATATTGCCTTGTCTTCAATGAGGTTTTGAAGAAAGAAGAAAAAATAAAAGAGAAGAAAAATATTTTAAAAGATGGCGTTATTAAATTATGCAGTCGTATGTTATGGGCGTGAATTGAAGGAGCATCAACTTATTAGAAATAGCAGCCAAGTCTCCTTCAACCTAAATTACACTGCTATAAACAAAGAATGGCCCGTTCGATAGTATAGTCTTGAACTACTCGTAAAAAGACTGGATGTTCATGGTTGGTATACCTTTCGTTACATGTCTACGTTCAGCCGTTGCTAAGGAACAATGAAAACTATCCATTCGTTAAGATATTCTTAAAGATACGTTGGAGAAGTCGTCCCTCTCAGGAGAACGCCTGCCTGTTTCCCCCATTATAAGGGGTAGTCGCTTGTGTTTTGCAGGACATTGCTAGTGACCTAAACAAGAGCTGGCAAGTGACCTAATTCTTTCCTACCTACAAGGAGCTAAGCACAGAGAGGACAAACAAACGGATTAAGACGATCATATCGACCCCAGTGCGTAACTGGTACTTATTTAATCGACCCCGAAAGGATGAAAGGCAAAGTCGACCTCGGCAGAATTTGAACTCAGAACGTAGCGGCAGACGAAATACCGCTGGGCATTTCGCCTGGCGTGCTAACGATTCTACCAGCTCGCTGCTGGCAAGTGACCTACTGTTATGGATGCCAAAGCATGGTCACCAAAACAAAACGTATGTAGATCAACTTACCATAGACAGTGGATGCCTCCACCAAGAACTCCCTCAACTAACGCAGGACCAAGATGGATGGCGTGTGTATGTTAAAAATCTCCGAGCAAGCTCGACCAGATAATGGTGCTGGTTCCTTAATCTCGTTTCTATATCTATGGTTGATGATGTTGCTGTTGTTATTACTAATGTGTTTTGTGGAGATCACGTGGTGCATATCCATATCTTGGCCATCGAAAAAATGCAACGCTATTAAAATAACACAAACTGATTACTTGACTGATTCACCCATCTACACATTTCCAAAGAATTGAAATGAATTAGAAAGAAACAAATATAAGATGTTTGGATTAGCTTAAATAACACTAATGGTCATCTGGTAGTGCCACTTGGAGAGCAGTTCCAAGGACTGATGTTGCTGAGGACCAAAACTCTTGAGTGGAAGAAGATGAGTACGTCTTTTTTCTTTTGAGAATTGTAACTGTATTCAATTGTAATATATTCTTCCAACTATAAGATTTTCAGAGAATAATTTTCTCTCGAACATTATTTCTCCTAAGTTACTCTATTCAACCAAAATATCCTAATAAATTATACAATACACATCTTTGACTTTGTACAACATATATCTAACATATTTGTACAAATTTTGAGCTCATTGGTCACGAGAGTTAAGAGATATATTTTGGTGCAAATGCAACCTTTCGCTACACTAAAAGATATTCAGAGACTTCACAAAATAAACTAAATAAATACACTATCCAGATATATCAGGATGAAAGACTCCTGTTATCATGAAACGCAACATTCACACACACACATGCATGCATGCACAGGAAAACGAATATATACACACATGGGAAGACACAAACTTTTCAGTATATTACTCTCTTTATACCACTTAAAGTTTTTTTTTCCTTTTTCAATTCTCCATGACCGCCATGGCAGATAAAATGTTAACACAAAATGTAAAGATATGCAATCATTGATGCCAAAAGTGCGGAACACAGCAATTTAGAAATTGCCAACTTTCTGAATATTGCAAAATCTTTTGTACACCAAGTACGGATGGGATTAGACGCCTCTGGTGAGAATGTTTTAACTATATCAAAGAGAAAAAATTTCCAGGTGTTCGAACATTATAAGGACACTGCCAATCAGCCTTCCGATCCGAACATTATCGATGACGATCCCTGAAAATTAATGAGGGCTTTCGCATAGAACTTCAGATAGCGGAGTGGATTATCAGAACTTAGTAGAACTTGGACATACTATACAAGTCGTACATGCTGAGAAGTAGCTAGTTTATATATGCAAAGACACAGAAAAACCGTTTAATCCCTCCTAACTTTAGCTTAACACGAGATAAAGTTTAAAAACTTCACAAATATGACATGCGTCTGTCCTTTTCTTATACGAAAAGGCTTTAAGTAAGATTAAAAATCTAATAGGAAAAGTGAGAGAGGTTATGTGAAGACATTTCTATTGCTCCAGAGTGTTGCATACTAGGTTTCCAGCAGTTGTAATGGTTTTAGAGGTGGTTAGTAAAGAAGGTCATGTCATGCCTCCTCACATTTTTCCACAGAGTATAAGACTTGATGATGCTGAATAGACCGAGGCGCTGAAGGATGCTGTAAACTCACGGAAGCGAAGAGCAGAAGACTAAAAAGCTTTACAATCAAGTAAGACAAATTGTGTGACCTCAAACTCGCCAGATTAAAATCCCAACGACTTAATACATCTGGAGCATTACTGGGTGGCTAATCGACATTCTCGCAAATACCATAAATTCACAGAAGACAGCCATTGTTCAGGTAGTCGAAAATGAATAAGGACTTTTTAGTGCAACGATCCGGTTCCCACATTGAAGCAATCATCGTGGAGGAAGATAGATTCATAGATTAATATTATGAGAAAGCTTATCGAGGAAACGTGTACATATTTTTATTAAAATACATTTGTTTTTTGCTAGATTTGAATTTTTAATTAAATTACCATATATGTACTCAAATACCTCACGCAAGTATACACACAGAGAAAGAAAAACGTATGCACCTATATATAAATTTTGTGCGAACATATGTGTGTTCATATATATATATATATATATATATATATTATATATATATATATATATATATATGAAAATACAATATATATATACTTATGCACACATATACCAACACACACAGGCATATGTGTGAATGATTATATTATACAAAAATAGAAAGAGCGCGGAAAAGAACTATGTAACTGTATGATTCAGTATAACTGCATCTTGTGGATGCCTATTAATACATTTCTAAAATGTATGTATGTGTGTGTGTGTGTGCCAGTGTGTGTATGTGTTTGTGTGTGCCTCTGTGTGCGCGTGTGTAATGTGTGTAATTACATTTTCCTTTTAGAGAAAATATGTGTGAAGAAATGGCGAATTGAATTTTACATAAAATGAGAAAGCCATTACATTGCTAATATTTAATAAAACAAATTATATTTCTTTTACATTTGAGATTTCGAGCAGAATACTCAGTATCAAAAATAGACTTGTGTTTAGAGCAGTTTTGAAATGTTCACACATATTTAAAACGAGCTCTGTGTGTGACACGACGGGGTTCATCATAAACTAAGTATCATCGAATATGTTTTTGGTTCGCCAGCTTTATTGGCGAAATGGTAAATGAACCACTGTTCTCCGGAATTAGTGTTAGCTATTATAACAAGCTATAGAATGAAATTCACCGTTGATCTAAATATATTTATTTATTCTCTTGCAATCAGTTTTATCAGCTTACAGATACAAATTAGAGTTCAGATGTAACCTGTGAAATTAATATTCATGGCTGTTATATATTTTTCCAGAAAATATTATATGCGTAAAGTTATTTCCTTGCATAAGAGAATATTTCTGGGCGGCATTGTCAATTTTAAATTGCACTAAAAGGACGAAGTCGTTACAGTGCGAATATTTATAAAATGTTTAATATTCGTGCAAAATACCCGTTTCTAAACTATACACCAGCACACGCACACATGTATGTATGTATGTATGCATGTATATATGTATGCGTGTATGTATACACATCTATCTATATATATATGTGTGTGTGTGTGCATAAATGTATGTATACATGTGAATGTGTGTTTGCGTTTGTGCGTGTGAGTTTGATTCCCAGCCGAGCGTTGTATCCTTGAGCGAGACACTTCATTTCCTGTTGCTCTACTACTATGATCAGTGCTTGTATTTCAAAGGACGAGTATGTCGCATTCTGTGTCATAGCAAATCTCCCACGGAACACCTGCCACGCTTCCCCCTTGTTCGAATCAACTGTCGTCGTAAAGTCGTATCTGACGGAGTGCCAGTGATATATATATATATTTTTTTTTTTTTTTGTACTTGTTTCAGTCATTTGACTGTGGCCATGCTGGAGCACCGCCTTTAGAGTGGTGAAGAGTACAGCAGGGATCACCACCTCCTGCCGGAGCCTCGTGGAGCTTTAAGGTGTTTTTTTCGCTCAATAAACACACACAACGCCCGGTCTGGGAATCGAAACCGCGATCCTCCGACCGCAAGTCCGCTGCCCTAACCACTAGGCCATTGCGCCTATATAGTTAATCCAAACAAGAAAGCACAAAAAAACCACAACAACGCGAGGACGTGGAACAAATATAGTATTATTGTTGGACGCTCAGGAAAGAATGAAAGAAGGAGGGTTTAACGTTTCGAGCGGAGCTCTTCGTCGGAAACATAGGAGAAGGAAAGATCCAGAGAAGGGAAGACAGAGGAAAAAAAAAACGCCAACGGTACACACACGGTCATATATATATATATATATATATATATATATATATATATATATATATATATATATATATATATACATATATATATATATATGCAGTCTGGATAGAATTGACATATCGGTTCCATTCTAGCAAAACTGTCCGATGAACGCAACGGGAAACTCAGAGTAACAGGTTTTGTTGAATTTTCTGCTGTTTAAATAAAGTATATATATATATATATAATATATATATATATATATATATATATTATATATATATAATGTACATATATATATACATATATATACATATATTTATATATACATTTATATATATATATGTTATATATATATAATAGAATATTAAAATTACTAAGTCTCTCTAAAAGAGAACAACGGCAGCGTTTCCCGGAAATATTAGTTATCGCCATACTAATATGGCATTCTTATAAAAATAAGAATAAAGCTATCCGCTTATTTAGCTCCATGAGGCCATCGCCTTAAGTTAGCTATTTGATACACAACTGTATCCATATACCTTTGAACAAGGGAGGTCAGTCGCTCCACACTACTTGGCCGGCAGTACAGACGCGTTTCGGGGTATTGCCCTTTTCATGCAGCGTAGCCAGACCAGTAGGTGTCGCTTCTGACAATCTCTGTTCAAAGTTTTATTTACCTAGCTTCGGTGGGATACATCCCTTGTTTTCATAATAGAAATATTAAAATTACTAAGTCTCTCTAAAAGAGAACAACGGCAGCGTTCCCGGAAAATATTAGTTATCGCCATACTAATATGGCATTCTTATAAAATAAGAATAAAGCTGTCCGCTTATTAGCTCCATGAGGCCATCGCCTTAAGTTAGCTATTTGATACACAAACTGTATCCATATAACTTTGAACAGGGAGGTCAGTCGCTCCACACTACTTGGCCGGCAGCTACAGCTTATTCTTATTTTATAAGAATGCCATATTAGTATGGCGATAACTAATTAATATATATATATATATATATCAGTATGCAATACAAAGTATTGCCTTCCAGTAAAAATTAAGCCCGTGACGGTTTTTTTTTCTTTTTCCTTATTTTGGTTGCACACACGCATTTTTTGCTAATACATACGCGGTGAAGCTACACATTAGCGTCGTATTTTTACGTTCGCTATTTCCAGTAAATATCGGTACTTAGTTGTGCCATTTATTTACTAATTTGTGTATATATTATATATATATATATATATATATATATATATATATATATATATAATAATTAAGATCTGCTAGTAGTCGAGATCAACACCTGGTCCTACATCGCTGCAGACCTCGATTCAATTTAGGCGACTCGCTGACGAAGCCAGCCTTAGCAAATAATTATGTGTTTTTGCTAGAAAGAAGCAGAAACCGTGCGGTTTCGAGTTGTTAAAGTTATCGGTAACGTTTTTGATTTTCACTCTCGATAAATTCATCCCCTTTTTTTGTGTCCCAGCACTCGGCATCCTAATTTAGGAGCCCTTATTGTATAACTACATGAAATAATATTTTTCTATATGATAATATTTTTTCCTTATGATTAATTCGTCTTTTGTGCTGGACAACCTGGTAGTAAATAATTACTACCCTTCTTGTTTATATATATATATATAATGTATATATATATATATATATATATTATTTATATATATGGATCATCTCGTGTGAGACAGATTTATAAGCATTTGCCTGACCATGTAGTACTATATACTTTCTCCGTTCTCGCCGAATTATCGCGCCATGTTCTACGCATCAAGGTTTTCCTGGATGCTTTCTTTTATGAACTGGGGCATCCAAATACATATGACGAGTGAGGTATTTACTTATCCTTCTTGCTATGCCAGAGATTGCCCCCCCCCCCACCACAGCATGAAGAATTGATACGGCTTTGAATTGATTGATGATGCAAAAGATCTGTTCTTTGGGAATATCCACTTCCGTCAGCTATCATCCACTTATCACTGATCTCGGAGTCGTAGTAGTAGTAGTAGTAGTATAGTAGTAGTAGTAGTAGTAAGTAGTATAGTATTAGTAGTAGTAGTAGTGATGAAAATATTAATAATAATGATAATAATAGAATAATAATAATAAGATAAGAAGAAGAAGAAGAAGGAAGAAGAAGAAGGGAAGAAGAGAAGGGAAGAAGAAGAAGAAGAAGAAGAAGAAGAAAAGAAGAAGAAGAAGAAGAAGAGGAGGAGAAGAAGAAGAAGAAAAGAAGAAGAAGAAGAAGAAGAAGAAAGAAGAAGAAGAAGAAGAAGAAGAGTAGAGAAGGGACAGTTCTCAAAACCGAAATAGACAAAATCATGCAAAATCATCCAATAAAATAAACAATATACTCTACGTTTCAGATCCCCAATTCACACACAACACGTAATACAAGTGATGTAGTAGAGATTCGCCTGAAGCTATCACATGTCGAATAATGATAATGGTGAATATGGCAGTGATGATGATAATAATAATAATAATAATAATAATAATAATAATGATAATAATAATAATGATAATAATAATAATAATAATAATAATAATAATAATAATAATAATAATAATAATAACAATAATAATGATGATGATGATGATGATAATAATAATAATAATAATAATAAAAATGACGATATGCGCATCTCTGATCACGAGCAGAAGTAGTGGGGGAGCATCATAGCCATGTGTTGACAGGGATTCTTTGGGGTTTGAATAATTCACCTCTGGAAACATGGGTGGTCCTTTCAACATCCTTAAGCAACCCTTATTCAGGGACCTTTTGAGCGGGATGGGTTACTCGACCAGAAGAAAAAACTCTAACTGGGTCCCACCTGCAAGGCCATGTGGTGTTTATCTTGACATGAGATCACCATGTCGCGCACAGATGGTTGTGATGCATGTGCCTGGTGTACCTTTATCAGACGGGTAGTCATGATGGGTATATTGGGCTTCGTATATTTTACCCCAGTGTCACTTTGATGGCATGCACTGCTCTCTCACTCAATAATAATAATAATAATAATAATAATAATAATAATAATAATAATAATAATAATAGTTTAAATGTATTGTTGTATTACATGAAGATATTTCGCTACTGCCCCTGCCACTTGCCGTCCCCAAGCGTTCAGTCATACTGTAATATCACCTATTCTTCACTCGCCCTAGGACGCTGGATGTGTCTCTCGGCTAGTGATTGTAACGAACGTGCAAATTAAAAGTAAATAATAATAATAATAACAATAATAATAATAATAATAATAATAATAATAATAATAATGCTTGTCAGTTGTTTGACCTTAACCAGTTGAGCATGTCCCTTAGTGGCTGACGATATGTGCATCTCTGATCACGAGCAGAAGTAGTGGGGGAGCATCATAGCATGGTGTGACAGGGATTCTTTGGGGTTTGAATAATTCACCTCTGGAAACATGGGTGGTTCTTTCAACATCCTTAAACAATCCTTATTCAGGGACCTTTTGAGCGGGATGGGCTACTCAACCTGAAGAAAATTCTAACTGGGCCCCACCTGCAAGGTCATGTGTTTATCTTGATATGAGATCACATGTCGCGTACATATGGTTGTGATGCATGTGCCTGGTGTACCTTTACAGACGGGTAGTCATGATGGGTATATTGGGCTTCGTATATTTTACCCCAGTGTCACTTTGATGGCATGCACTGCTCTCTCACTCAATAATAATAATAATAATAATAATAATAATAATAATAATAATAATAATAATAATAGTTTAAATGTATTGTTGTACATGAAGATATTCGCTACTGCCCCTGCACTTGCCGTCCCCAAGCGTTCAGTCATATGTAATATCACCTATTCTTCACTCGCCCTAGGACGCTGGATGTGTCTCTCGGCTAGTGATTGTAACGAACGTGCAAATTAAAAGTAAATAATAATAATAATAACAATAATAATAATAATAATAATAATAATAATAATAATGCTTGTCAGTTGTTTGACCTTAACCAGTTGAGCATTCCCTTAGTGGCTGACGATATGTGCATCTCTGATCACGAGCAGAAGTAGTGGGGGAGCATCATAGCCATGTGTGAGAGGGATTCTTTGGGGTTTGAATAATTCACCTCTGGAAACATGGGTGGTTCTTTCAACATCCTTAAACAATCCTTATTCAGGGACCTTTTGAGCGGGATGGGCTACTCAACCTGAAGAAAATTCTAACTGGGCCCCACCTGCAAGGTCATGTGCTGTTATCTTGATATGAGATCACCATGTCGCGTACATATGGTTGTGATGCATGTGCCTGGTGTACCTTTATCAGACGGGTAGTCATGATGGGTATATTGGGCTTCGTATATTTTACCCCAGTGTCACTTTGATGGCATGCACTGCTCTCTCACTCAATAATAATAATAATAATAATAATATTAGTAGTAGTAGTAGGAGTAGTAGTAGTAGTAGTAGTAGTAGTAGTAGTAGTAGTAGTAGTAGTAATAATAATAATAATAATAATAATAATAATAATAATAATAATAATAATAATAATAATAATAATAATAATACCCACGCAAGGAAATTGTATACGTTCCTTGCGGAAAACAATCTTCTGCCAGTAGAACAAAAATGATGCCGAAATAGATCCAAGGGCATTAAGGACCACCTTTTGAGAGACAAGGTTATAATGAAGAACTGTAAACGGTACCAAAAAAACTTATGCATGACCGAGATAGACTTCAGAAACGCTTACGACATGTTGCCGCATTCGTGGATTTTGGAAACACTCGACATGTGTGGAATAGCTGAGAACATGTGTGCACTGATTAAGAACAGCATGTCTAGTTGGAAAACGCGTCGTTCCTGCAACAACCAGCTTTTAGCCGAGGTATCAATCAAAAGAGGTATCTTCCAAGGAGCCACTGGTTCACCTCTATTATTTGTTATAGCCTTGATCTCACTTTCTGTAGTCCTACGTAAAATGTTTCCTAGTTTCAGGGCAGAAAGCCTTTAAGTGATTTACAGATCCACATTTGTGGTATCTTGGGTTTCTATCCTTCGCAAACACTGACAGGTGAGTGCCATCAGGGAAATCGATTAGATCGGGCAGCTGGTCGATATGGTCCTGCTTGCATTTGCAAGATCAGTTCCATACCTATACCGAACCAGTTTTGCTTAGGCAGTTTCTTGACCTCCAATATTGTGATTTAGTATTCTTCTAAACCTGCCAAGACGGCCGCCATTAACCTGGTAAGGGATATTTCTGGCGGCACATTCGACACCCTAATCTCGGCAAATTTTGTGAGGAGGGGGACAGTCGATCGTAGTCGATGACAGTGCTCAATTGGTACTTAATTTGTCGACCGTGAAAGGACGAAAGGCAAAGTTGGTCACGGCGAAACTTGAACTCAGAATCAGAATCAGAATAATAATAAATAAAAATATAATAATAATAATAATAATAATAAGAATATATAATAATAATAATAATAATAATACAATAATAATAATAATAATAATATAATAATAATAACGATAATAACAATGATAACAATAACAACAACAACAATAATAATAATAATAATAATATAATAATAATATAATAATAATAATAACAATAATAATAATAATAATAATAATAATAATAGTAATCACAAAGAAAAAACAATTTTGTACAATTAAAAGAAGGAAATGGAACAAAAAATTTTATAATGAAACAAAAACAATATGAAAACTATAAATGTAAATAATCAGAAAGAAGTTTTTAAAATGCCATTTATAAAAGCGCGTTTGGACTGTTTACGTATGTGGGTGAATGTGTGTGTGTATTTGCGTGTGTACCTGTGCGTGCATGTGCATTTGTGAGTGCGTGTGTTTCTGTGTGCGTGCATGTGTATATGTGTGTGTGAGCGTGAGCATGTGCATGTGTGAGCGTGAGTATGTGTGTATATTTGCGTGTGTACCTGTGCGTGTATGTGCAATTGTGTATTTGTATTTGCGCGTGTGTATATGTGTGTGCTTGTGTGTGTGAACGTGAGTGTGTGTGTGCGTGTGTTTGTGTGTGAGTGCATGTGTATATGTGTGTGTGAGCGTGAGTATGTGCGTGTATTTGTGTGTGTACCTGTGCGTGTATGTGCAATTGTGTATTTGTATTTGTGCGTGTGTATGTGTGTGTGCTTGTGTGTGTGAACGTGAGTGTGTGTGTGCGTGTGTTTGTGTGTGAGTGCATGTGTATATGTGTGTGTGAGCGTGAGTATGTGTGTGTGAGCGTGTGAGTGTGTGTGTATTTGCGTGTGTACCTGTGCGTGTATGTGCAATTGTGTATTTGTATTTGCGCGTGTGTATATGTGTGTGCTTGTGTGTGTGTGAACGTGAGTGTGTGTGTGTTTGTGTGTGCGTGCATGTATATATGTGTGTGTGAGCGTGAGTATGTGTGTGTATTTGCGTGTGTACCTGTGCGTGTATGTGCAATTGTGTATTTGTATTTGCGCGTGTGTACATGTGTGTGCTTGTGTGTGTGAACGTGAGTGTGTGTGTGTGTTGTGTGTGTGTGTGTGTCGGTGCAAGCGTGTGTGAGCGGGTTGGGGAGAGGTTCATGATTATTTTATGATTTTTACTTCAACTTTTTGAGAAACTTGAAACGTTTTGAAGAGAGAAACATTTATTTTTTTTGTTTGTTTCCTCCTATTATTGATTTCTTTTCTTTTTGCTTTTGATTTTTGTTTATTTTTTTTGTCTATTTTCTGTTACTTTTCAGCATGGTTAATGCAGTTTTTCCACTGCCGTCATTATAAATTCTTTCATCGAAATAATCTCGGTTGCCCAAACAGTTCCTAATTATGAAGACGACGAAAAGAATCAGCCATATTTTTATTCCTATTTCTCATTCCCTTTACCTACTTCAACTACCGATTCTGCTGCTACTACTACTACTACAACAACTGCTGCTGTTGCTGCTGCTGTTGCTGTTGCTGTTGCTGCTGCTGCTTCTAATACTGTTGATGCTCGTGGTGGTGATGATGATGATGATGTTTATAATATTCAACAGAATGGGTGGGGAGTGTAAACAAGATAAGACTGAAAAAATCAAAACCAAACAAAAAATACATATATATATATATATATATATATATATATAGATATATATATATATATATAGGTGTGTGTGTGTATGTACATATATATATATATATATGACGGCATATATACATATATATATATATTATACATATACATATATACATATATAACTATATATATATATATATATACATGTATACACACACTCACACACACACACATATATATATATATATTCAAGGTGAGTGGGGGTGGGTAGGCATGGCGATACTAATAACCTGATGTAGAACTCAATATACGTATGCTTCAGAACGAATCAGAGCCGAATACAGAGCGGTAATAAGAAAACAGATGTGAGACAGGAATAAAGTTTTATCTCATTAACTTCATTAACTTACAGCTGTTTCCGCTGTATTATGAGGTGGACTCGTATTTGAGTTCCTGAGTAAAGGCTTATTGCGTGGTCGGAGCGTCAGACTTGACGTGCCACTTCATGTTTGAGGCTCCGATGAACCAGAAAGCTTTAACCGAGGCCCTCTACTCTGAGTGTACTGCAAGTTATACAGCGGCAACTATTGTAAGCTAATGAAGTTCAGAAGATAATCGTTTATTACCGTTTACTCGTTTGTTATCTCTTTTTATATATATATATATATATATTACCGGACGAGCCCAAAGATAAAATAGGCGCAGGAGTGGCTGTTTGGTAAGTAGCTTGTTTACCAACCACATGGTTCCGGGTTCGGTCCCACTGCGTGGCACCTTGGGTAAGTGTCTTCTACTATAGCCTCGGGCCGACCAATGCCTTATGAGTGAAGTTGGTAGACGGAAACTGAAAAGAAGCCCATCTTGGGGTCGATTTGTTCGTCTAAAGGCAGTACTCCAGCATGGCCGCAGTCAAATGGCGGAAACAAGTAAAAGAGTAAAAGAGTATATATATATATATATATATGCTTGAAAGAATTTTATACTTTCATCTATTAAGCAGAAAATAATATAAAACATTGTCCATATATCTCATGGTATATATTGATATTTATACACACACGCACACACACGCACACACACACACACACACCACACACACACAAATGTATCTGCAACATTTTGAGTAGGTAAACCTGATTTTTGATAGCCATTAGCGATTCTAAAAGTACAAAATACTCAAAAGTACCACATAATTCAAAGTATGAATGTGCAGAGTAAGATATTTATTGCATTGAGTACTTTAAAAAATTCCTTTTGCACATGAAGTGTTTCTGTGTTTTCCTGAAGTTAATTTTTGTTATGATACATCGTACAAATTGACAAATTCCATGAAAATGGATCCACTAGAAAATTTTATATTATTTTTCTGTTTTCTAAAGAAGACAATATTTTTATTTAACATCATTTCCAACTCTGTATTCACATGTAACGCTAGAAGATTTACATATAGAA
>NW_021836641.1:15000-23568 GCF_006345805.1 Octopus sinensis | reverse complement strand
GAAGAAGAAGAAGAAGAAGAAGTCGGGTAAGGGGAGGCTTGAAGAGATGAAGAGGATTAAAAAAGAAGAAGAAGAAGAAGAAGAAGAAGAAGAAGAAGAAGAAGAAAAATTATAAGTGGAAAGAAAGAAAAAGAAAAGGAAGACAATAAGAAAAAAAACAAGAAAAAGAAGAGAAGAGGAACAATGTCGATGTGGAATTAGTATTCATAGGAAACGGTGATGCGAGATTGTGTTTGGAGATAGTGTCAGATGTCACAGGCAAGAATTGATCTAGTTTCTGTTGGAAAAGGAGAACTGAAACTGGCTCATACAAATTTATTCAACACAAATGTGGAAAGAACAGGTTTTAACTGCAAATTACAACATTTGTTTCTGCACCAGACACCAGCTCTAAATTGCTGCATTTAATTTATACATAAAATTACATAAAATTATTCTCTAGAATCACTATACAATTAAATATGATACAGTGACATCTATGTTGGCGCTTGTTCCATCAAGTAGAATGCTTGAAACACCAACACATAGCTGTCGCTGAATCATTTATTTGTAGAGTTATTCTAAAGAATAATTTTATGTAATTATATACAAAAGTAAACACAGCAACTTAAAGCTGGTGTCTGCTGCAGAAACTAAAGTAATTTGCAATTAAAGCCTCTTATTTCTATCTTCGCATTACTCTTTTACTCTCATTCTCTTTTACTTGTTTCAGTCATTTGACTGTGGCCATGCTGGGGCACCGCCTTTAGTTGAGCAAATAGACCCCAGGACTTATTCTTTAAAAGCCTAGTACTTATTCTATCGGTCTCTTTTGCTGAACCGCTAAGTGACGGGGACGTAAACACATTAGCATCAGTTGCCAAGCGATGTTGGGGGGACAAACAGACACACAAACGTATACACGCACACATACATATATATACATATACATATATATACGACGGGCTTCTTTCAGTTTCCGTCTGCCAAATCCACTCACATGGCTTTGGTCGGCCCGAGGCTAAAGTAGAAGACACTTGCCCAAGGTGCCACGCAGTGGGACTGAACCCGGAACCATGTGGGTCGTAATATCAATCCCATACAATAATGGAATCCCACATGTTTAAAGAAAATTACGCAGATTCCTTGGAAAAACAAACAAAAGAATGTCGGTCGGAGTGTTCAAATTAACTAATATCTTTGGCATCGACGCATTATCTTTAATTGATCTAATTTTGATAACTCAAAACTTTAAGTCTATAACATGGAATTTTACAATAGAACCCCCACTCCCTACTTCATTCCATCCCCCAAAATGAAAGGACTTTATTTCCTGCCAAATAAATAAGTATTTTTCAGTAGTGAATTATTCATTTTTTAAACTCTCACACGTGACTGATCCGCGTGATACACGCGACATAAGTTAGACAGCGAAATAAATGAATTTTGGCGCTTTCTTAGATATTTAATGTGTTTTATGCTTTACAAAGTGGTGGCACATGGCCTAGTGGTTAGAGCAGCAGACTCGCGTTCGAATCTCAGACCGGGCAATGTGTGTGTGTTTATGAGCGAAACACCTGAGGTAATGGCGAACTTCTGCTGACTCTTTCGCCACAACTTTCTCTCACTCTTTCCTCCTGCATTTTGCAGCTCACCTGCGTCGGACCGGCGTCCCATCTAGGTGGGGAACCTATATGCCAAGGAAACCGGGAAACCGGCCCTTATGAGCTAGGCGTGGCTCGAGAATGAACAATGCTTTAGAAAAATAAATACATAAAAAAAGACAAAAAATCTCATGAAAACTCTTAGGGGCGTTAGTAAACTGAAACGTCGAAGTCACTGTCAAAGTCTTTGTAAAAAACCACAGTAATACGAGGATGGGTTGAAAAGTTCATGCTAACATGCTGAGGCAGTTACAAAAGGTTATCAAGACCAAACGTCCAGGAAATCTGACGAAAAGGGTCGTTTCACCAGGATAATGCTCCAGCCACACAAATCGTTGGATCAATGCCAGTTGTGCATGACTGTAGATTTGAACTGTTTGATCATCCTCCTTATTCTCCTGATTTGGCCACATCTCATTTTCATCTGTTCCCCAGCATGAAAAAAAACAACCAAACACTTGACTGGGGACCAGTATCGCAGTGGTGATGACGTCATATCTGTTGTTGATGACTTTTTAACCAACAGGATGATAGCTTCTTCACCAATGGAATTCAAGCACTGCAACACCGATAGAAGTAGTGTGGGCACCGTAAGGGGGACTATGTTGAAAAATAGACCTCGTTTGGTTACATTCCATAAAAGTATCGTAGTCAGCCAATGAACTTTTCTGTTGAACCTCACACATATATCTTTTTTGGAACAGTGGATCTCGAAGATATTGATAAAGATATAACTAAAAGCGTGTAAATATTGGGTCAAAACCCTTTGGACAGAAAATGAGTCGAAGTCTGCCTGTGGGAATCGAACCTGCAATTTCTGAAGATATGACAGACGGACGTTCGACCATTGGATCAAAGCAATGTTTCGAATTACTCTTTCCATTTTAGAAATGTTATTTTTACCAGCGAGAATTGGATGTTATTGACGTCATAAGAATTTAGAAACTTTGGGAAAACGTGAAATAATTCATTTTTTTGAATAGCCGATCATGAAGGAGGCTCGAACCCGCGGACCGCCTTCGACTTTTTCTGTCCAAAGAGTTTTTACAATATAATATTTATATGCTACCATTTATGACTATATCATTTGCTTCGAGATCCACTATTCCCACCCCCCAAAAAATTGCTTCCCATTCTTGAAGCTTATAAATTCTAAAGACGTCAACAGTATATATATATATATATATATATATATAACAATTTAATAAATAAAACATATGCATACATACACATTTGTACATACCTACATCTATATGTATATATACATGCATATATGAGTACAGGATACCACAAATAAACGTAGAACACAACGAGAAACGAAAACTTAGAAACAAAACAAGGAAACGACTTTTTTTTAACGAAAAAACAGAGTACAAGACAAACAACAGAGGGAACAATTTCCCTTCTTCAGCTCCCCCTGTTTCGACTCATTGCGTGTTTCGAAGGTAAGGGCAGAACACGACTACACTGAAACAGCCCTTCCCGCAAATGAATTAAATAAAAAAATTTTGCGGAGGGGTAAAAAAGGGTGACAAGAACAGGACGTAAAAGCAATGCAAATAAAGAAAAAAACAGTACAAATAAAGATAAATCAGTAAAAGGCAGGACAAGGAAACCAACAATAAGGGCTTTTTTAAGCCTAGACGGTGGAAAAATTCATTAGGACGCATTCTGAAGACCGGCTAGCGAAGACAGAAAAAGCCGATGTTGACTGGTTGAAGGTAGTAGGCAGAAAGAAAGTTAGTAGCCTTCCGGTCAGCGACGAGAGAGAGGAGGAGGAGTGAGAGAGAGAGGCGAAGAAACCAGAAAGGGTGAAAAATAAGAAAGAGAGAGACAGGTAGAGAGGAAGACAGACAGGCAGGGAGGAAAGGTCAAGTAAAGAGTTAAGAGTGCGCGTCATAATTATTAAAGTAACTTACTTTGAGAAGAAGTAGAAGACAACGACGCGTGCGTTCGATCATATAATAACAATTTAATGTATATATATATATATATAATATATATATATAATATATATATTATATATATATATATATGACCGCATGTGTATCGTTGGCGATTTTCTTTCTCTGTCTTCCCTTTGGACCTTTCCTTTTTCTATATTTCTGAGGAAGAGCTCCGCTCGAAACGTTAAATCTTCCTTTCTTTCCTTTTCCGAGCGTCCAATAACACTATACTTGTTCCACATCCTCGCGTTGTTGTGTTATCTCTTTGTTCATGTTTGGATTATCTCTCTCTCTCTCTCTCTCTCTCTCTCTCTCTCTCTCTTTATATATATATATATAAGATAAGATAGTGGTACAACAATGCACCAATATTTACTGGAAATAGCAGTTGATAATATACGACGCTATAGTAAAGCTTCACTGTATATCTATACTAGCAAAGATGTTTGCGGGCGGCAAACATAAAAAGTTTCACCTGTAGGAAGAACGTTAAATAAATATACAACTAAGATGTGGATCATCTAGGACCTAGATTTCGAACTTTCCAAATTACGTTTGTTAACGTAAATTTGATTAGTTCTCTTCAGCTAGATTCACCTGGACAAAATTTCAAATATTTCTACATCAATGCTAGCATACTCGTCTGAATGCCTGGCCGTTAACAGACCGAGAACAGTGAAAAAGTTTTCAAAGAAAAATATGATTAAATAGTGCAATACAGTAGTATTGCTTCCCAGTAAAACAAAGCACCATCAGGTTAAAGTATAAATATAGAATAGCAGCATAACCAGATCCGTCAACAAATTTTGGTGCTTTGTGGGTGGGGACGGCTTCAGATCATTCTGGGTGGTTACAAATTTGTAAAGTTTCAAAATAAGTGTACCACTGCAAATTTGAGGGTGTACCATTGAATAGAGCTGTCTAGTGCTCTCTCTTAGCGACGGGCATGCGCACACACTTCCAATTCGCACCTACCTTCTGCTTGTTTCACGTTGTGCCTTCGGCCAGTGAGTCAATATTCAACGGAATCAATCAAGCGAGAAGGTAGTCTATAATATAGTTGGTTGATTTTGTAAACCCTGATATCAAACGAGGCACGTTTCAAATATCTGCTGGCATCTATTCACTGAAATTGGGTTGACTGTCTCGCTTAAGGAACAGAAACGAAATAAAATAAAGAAATACTGTAAGAATGAAAGGCTATACTTTGGGTTAGAGGCGAACGCATAGACTGGTGAACCGTGTCACTACTGTGCTTCCCGTTTTAGTTTCTTATCGATAAAATGAGAAACAAATAAATAATGAAGTTACATAAATATAAGTTTAAAAACCCCAAAAAATAAAGTGTAAGAGAAAGGGAAAGAGAAAGACAAAGAGATAGAGAAACAGATACATAGACAGACAGATAGAGGGATTGATAGGTGATTATGTATGTATGTATGTGTGTATGTATGTATGTGTGTATGTATGTTTTTAAATGTGTGTGTGTGTGTGTAACGCTTCAGTCACTTATAATTAATCAGTGTCTGAAAAGATGCCGATATACAGAGAGAGATTGCAGAGAGAGAGAGAGAGGAGAGAGAGAGAGAGAGAGAGAGAAAGGGGGAAGAGAGAGTAGAGCGAGGAAAAAGAAGAAAGAAAGAAAGAAAATGAGTGAGAGAAAGAGAGAGAGAGAGAGATAAAGAATGAACTATAATAGTCAATAGAGGTGGAGAGTGAAAGAGAGAGTAGGAGATAGATAGAAAGAGAGAGAGAGAGAGAGAGAGAGAGAGAGAGAGAGAGGTTGATAATAAGAGATACAAAGAGAAAGGGAGGAGAGATAGAGACAAACAGAGACAGAATGTGTAAGAGAGCCAGAAAGAAAGGGAGAGGATAAATAGAGTGAGGGCTGATGAAAAGATAGAGAGAAAGAGAGAGAGAGAGAGGGAGATGGGGGAGAGAGAGAAGGGGAAGTGTGAGAGGGAAGAAAAGAAGCAGGGGAGGAGGAAGAGACAGACAATAAATATAAGTAAATTACAGGGTTGAGATAATTTTTACCTCGTCGTTTCCTTTCGTTTTTCGCCAGACGAACACATGTGTGTGTGAAGGTATATATGGATATGTGTGTGTATGTGTGTGTGTGTGTATGTATGCATGTATGTATGGGTATATGTGTGAAGATATATATGTATATATGGGTGTATATGTGAGTGTATGTATGTGTGTGTCATATAAGTCTACGTGTGTATGCGTTTATATATATATATATATTGGTGTTAGTTAGTGATAATAATTTTCTGACATCACACTCACAGACACACACACACACTCACACGCACACACACACACACACACATATACGTGTAGCTAGCTAGACAGACAGACAGATAGAAAAGACTGACAGATGGCTAGATAGATAGATAGATTTACACTCAAATACATATTCATGAATGTACGCGTATAAAATTGTAAGTGCGTGTGTATATATATATATATATATATATATATATATATATATATCAGACCCTGCCTCAGTAAAGCTGGACTCAAGAGTCATCTTTGTAGTCATAAAGCGAGACAGATGAGTGACAACCTGGCCACTGGTGGTGGTGTAACACACCATACTAATCATATCTGTCAGGCATGTGGAAGAGAGTGTAATTCGGCAGGAGGACTTAAACGACATGCAAAGGTACATGAAACCCAGTTACAACTACAGCCGGCTTTTACCGGTAAAGGTTTTAGTTGCCAATTTTGTACAAGACATTGTAGATCTTTAGCTGGGCTAAAAAGTCACATTTGATCACAGCACCAGTAACAGTTAAGCTTCGTGCAATGGCCATACTCGATAACGAGGGGCAGCCATAATAATATATATATACACACACACATATATATATACAAAAATTTATATATATGCACACACGCATATATGCACAAACAACACGTGCACGCATAGATATACGTATGTATATATATATAATGATATATGTGTATATCTATATCAATGTAGGACGCCATGATAGATCGTTAGCTCCTACACGCATTTTTTCTCTCCTTGTTTTTTTCTGTGTATCTTTCTGTCGAAGAGCGTAGGCGCGAAACGTAAAAGACTTTTTCTATTTCTATTCCTCAGCGCCATACTAATACATTTGTTTGTTTGTACTTCACCTGCCTTCGTCTTTTGCTTATTTTCGTAAACTTTCCCGTTATTTATATATGTATATATATATATATATATATTATATATATATATATATATATATATACTGATATGTGCAAATGCGTTTATTATGCGTACACATTGTGTATAAAAACATGGTTCCCTCTTGTATGAGAGAACTTTATCTTAAATAATCAATCGGTTTAATCAACACTGGGAAACATCGATCCAGTTGTTCATCACAAATGTACAGACGTCTCAGTTTGAAAGTCCAGTGCTGATCAGTGAGACAAGAGCAGCACCGGCACGAGCAGCAGCAGAGGTAACATTAGACTGAGCCACTTCACTCCCACTTCACAACCAATAACTATACATACAGACATTTACGTATGTGCGTCTGTACCTCATTGTCTTCACTTGATTACATTAACTGGATTTAGTTGCTATCTTACGACAAATAGTTTCGCCATTAGAAGGCTCTTTGGATCGAAAACTCATAGCTCCTATTAATAGTCATTCAAAATGAAGCATAAATTTCCCGCTTACTAGAATCAATCACCCACGTTTTGACGTTTGTGCAGATTATTATCATCAACCGGTTTTTGTTATGGAAAACAGATTCCTTATTTGTAATGCATACACAGACACTCACATACACGCGGTGCGGTCAAAGAGTATCCACCTTTATTTCTCCCCGCTATAACAAATTCCACGTGGGCAAAATCCTTTGGGTGG
Source organism: Octopus sinensis (assembly GCF_006345805.1). Taxonomy (NCBI): domain Eukaryota; kingdom Metazoa; phylum Mollusca; class Cephalopoda; order Octopoda; family Octopodidae; genus Octopus; species Octopus sinensis. The sequence goes on along the minus strand of NW_021836641.1, from coordinate 16,102 downwards.
GATGTGATACCAACCTCTTTGCGCCCGTTGACTTCGTTAGAACTCGGCTGTTACGCCTTAAGTACAAGTATTTAGTGCGCTCTCGTCGGATTTTCGTTTTCCCCGAACGAATTGAGAAGGGTATTGTATCAAAATTTGCCAAAGGTTTGATGATGCTCAGGGTCAAAGATTTCAGAAGACTCAGTAGGTCTTTGGTGACGATGTCATGGTAAAAATCAGATCAGGGAGTGGTACAACCGCTTCAAACATAACCACACCTCAATGGAGAGCGAGCCATGCTCAAGCAGGCTATCCACAAGCCGAAGCGAGGAGCCGATTGAGAAGGTTCAGCGAATAATCATGGAAGACTGTCGTGTAACAATGCAGGAAATTGCTCACGAAGCGGGAATAACCACAGAATCAGTGGAATCCATTTTATCAGGGGACTTGTGCATGCAGAGAGAGTCGGCGAAGTTAATCCCCAAGGGGCTGACAGTGCAGCTAAGGAAACACCGCATGAAAATCTCTCAGGAAATACTGGACTGTACAAACCATGACCCAGACTTCATGAAGAACATCATTACTAGTGATAAGACATGGGTTTATGATCTGTGCTCGATTCGTTCGGTCACTTTGTGTGAAAACGAAAATTCGACGAGCGCGTACTACACGTCTCTACTCAAGGCGTAACAGCCGGGAACTGAAGCGGCCTGCTGGCGCGAATATTTTCGGGCATGCGCAGGAAAGATGGCATCACCTCGCACCTAAGGGATTTTGGTCATGCGGTATTAGCTTTGGCGCAAAAAATAAAGACAGATGCTTTTTGAACGCAACTTTTATATAAGAATTTATGTAAGTATATCTATCTATCTATCTATCTATCTATCTATCTATCTATCTATCTATCTATCTATCTATCTATCTATCTATCTATCTACCTACAAATTTGTGAATATATGTGTATATATACATATATTTGATTATATTTATGTATGTGTGTGTATATATGTATATTTTTATATATCGGCAGCAGTTTTTCTTTCAAATATGGAACACACAACTGTTTTGGAGTTTAGTTATCACCACCACCACCACCACCACCACAACCACTACCATCGTCATT
>NW_021836641.1:0-7500 GCF_006345805.1 Octopus sinensis | reverse complement strand
GTACACATATTCACATGCACACGCACACACACGCACGCATACATACACACACACTGCATGGATTGCAAATTACAAATGCGATGGAATGTCACGCTTAAATCAACAAAGTTTTCAATATTTTATAGAAATTACAAAATAACAAACGAAAAAAATGTATAAAATATTTTATTTTTATTATTGAAAGCACCAGAAAATTTTACTTAAGTTATTCAATTATACATCAGAATTGTATGTGTGTGTTTGTGTGTGTGTGTGTGTGTATGTGTGTGTGTGTGTGTGTGTGTGTGTGTGTGTTTGAGTGTGAAGGGGTATATTATGTGCGTGTGTATATGTGATTTTCGAGAGTGTGGGAATGTGCATGTGTGCACGTGTACTTCCATGTGTGTGTGTGTGTGTGTGTGTGTGTGTGGTTGTGTGCATGCTTGTACGTGTGAGTATGCGTACCTGTATTTGTGTGCATGTACCCGTTTGTGTGTGTGTGCATGCACTCATATGTGTGTGTGTATGGATGCCCTATGTATATGCATGCGTGCTTGTACATGTGTGTATATGTGTATTTGTGTGTCAGTGTGTGTGTTTGTGTGTGTGTGTGAAGTAACCCGCTCCAAGATCTCGAACTGCAAGGAACCCTACTGTTTCAAACGCATCGGTTGTTTCTTTTCTCAATAAAACATACAAAGCAGAAAAAAATAAATAATGAAACAAGAATAGGGGCCATTTAGTTTCTCCTTGTTTTGTGACCCACAGAAGCATGTAGTCAGTCATTCGTTCCAGGTTGGAACATGTTCGTTCTGCTGAAGAAATGCTGCAAGATATGGTTAGAAATAAATCTACCGACCGTTATAATTCTTTGAAAACTGTTGCGAGGCATTTTTTCTTTTTCTTTTAGCATCAGCTGAATTCTTGGGTGAAAACTGAGAGCATTCAAGAACCTCATTGCCTTTTTTCAAGATATTATAATCAAAGGCATAAAAAATTCTTCAAATTGGTTAGTAAATGATCAAGGAATTTGATATTGTTATCTTATATTTCTCGTTCCAAAGCAGTAAAAGTGAAATAAAGGAAAAACTTATGCTTTGAAAGTGAAAAGTTCTTTCACTCACTCTTCACACTTTCTACCTTTTACTTGTTTCAGTTATTGGACTATGGTCATGCTGGAGCACCGCAATCGAAGGATTTAGTCCCCGACAAATCACCCCCAGGACTAATTTGTAAACTTGGTATTTTATTCCATCGGTCTTTCTTTTTTAGCTAAACTGCTACGTTACGGAGGATGTAAGTTAACCTACACCATTTGACAAGTGGTGATGGGAAATAAACACAAAGATACACACGCACACACACACACACACACAAACACACACACACACATACACATATATATAGACAACATAGACTGACAGATAGACAAAGGCAGACGAACAGACAGGCAGGCAGGTGAATAGATAGATATGCACATACGAGATCCCGACATTCCTGCCTGAACGAGACGCCAGTCGGTTGCAGGAATCTAAACAGCGATTAACGATCTCACTACACCACGTGTCTTGGTTGTTATATCTAAATTTCAGTACAGATATATCAACCGTCTTTCAACTTTTATAAACCGTGAGAAGAGGCATACAACGACCCACTCTACTTTAATCTGGAAAGTTAAAGACGAAGGGATCACCTATGACATCAACTGAAAATCCTTTCCAAAACTGAACCTTATATTAACAGGTCAAAAATATCTTTAAAATGTTCTCTCGATAAACTCTATCTCTTAAAGCACTTAAGTACCTCCAACAACTGAGTAAATTCCAGGAACCAGATTTTTTCTTATGTCCGTAGTTTAAGAATTACAACTTGGCGGAATTTAACGATAGACCTCCGGAGACGTAAAGTATTGTCTCTTGTTTACGTTTATCTTTTTTTTTTTTGGGGGGGGGGCATGTTGTTGTAACGCCGGTTATCTCCCCTGTGTTTGTCTTACTTATGAGCGTTCCCTGTTCAAACGTCATTTTGTTTGAACGCAAGTTGACAGTCTTGAGCTTGAAAAATGGCAAAGCTTATGACTGTTTCGGCCACGAAACCCTGCTAGCAGTACTTCATAAGTTCTATCTTTTTTTATCATTTATTGGTTTTGCCTCAGGGCAGAGGTCATGCTGGTGCACCACCTGTCGTTAGTCGGTGCTGTTTCCGGTTTTGTTTTTGGTGAAACAGCGAGCTGGACGGAGCTGCTCTTCTTTGCGTCTCCGGCCGCGATGTGGGTTCATCTCGTATCTCAGATAGAAACCTGTTCAGACGTTCCACGAAAACTTCCACATCAACACCATGTAGATCCCTAAGGTTGCTTGGAAGGATATTGAACAATTGCGGGCCCTTGAAACTTAGACTATTGCAGTACTGTGTCCTTATTTTAGTTAGGGAAGACGGGATCTTTGGTATGATGCAGTTCCGTCCAGTTCGATGATTGGTATAGCTGTCAATTACAAAATTGGGAGCTAAACTCCCCAAGATCTTCCAAATAGGTATCACCGCATATCTCCCTTGTCTTCTCTCCAGGAAATAGAGACTCAGCTCTTTTAGCCGCTCCCAGTAGCCTATCTTTTGCATCGAGTCAATCTTCTTTGTGTATTGGGGCTGGATTGTTTCGAGTTTCACAGTTTGTTTTACACTCCCTGGGGACCATAGTTGGGAGCAGTAGTCCAAGCGGCTGAGAACGAAAGTCTTCCTTAAGAGTAGCAGGGTCTCCCTTTTCCTGGTTCTGAATGTCCTCAAAATCCAGCCAGCCACTCGCCTGCACAGTTTTGCCATCTTGGTAATATGCACATGGAATGTTGCATCATTGCTCATGTGAAACCCCAGTTAAATGTCGCACATAGGGAAAATATGTTTGTGTGTGTGTGTGTTTATGTTTGTCCCTCTTGACAACGGGTTCGGCAAAAAAGAAACCGGTGCAATAAGTACCAGGCTTCAAAAAAGTGCAGGGGTCTATTTGTTCGACTAAAACCTTCAATGCGGTATCCCAGCATGACCGCAGCCCGTTGACTGAAAGATGCAAAGTGGAATCGAATCCGGAACCTTACGGATTCAAGGCGAAATTGCTGACCAACTAGTTATAGTGTGTCAACCTAAAACAAGCAATTCTATGTAAAATAACTTCTATTGGTCGACCAACATTGAAGTGAAATTAACGGTTTCAACGGTTCTCAACCAAATTTTTCTCTATTTCCTCTATTTGTTCATTGGTTCCATCCATTTGCGAATTTCACTGACACTTAAGCTGTCAATTCTCAGTTGACCAAACATTTTATGATCCAGGAAGGTTGAAGAGTAGTCTTCAGATCTCTCATACTTCTGTACTGCTGAAGTGAAATAGTTAAGATCAGAATAATCCTGCTTATTGCACACACTTCTCTGCAAAACAATACACAGGCTCCGTAGAAAACTTCAGACATTACCTCGCATCCCTTTATTCTGAGCAGAAGGAAACAAGTTGAGTCCTAGTCAGTGATTGTTTCACCCATCCATCCATTTTCGACTCCCACTATTTCTGGAAGGGTCTTGTTGGGTAGAATTCTCAGGTACCTCCTCCATAGGGTCGTAGCAGAAGCAACAGCCGTTGTAACACAATCAGACAGGATCCTGAGGCATCACCAAAGGAGGCCTTGGATATTATCTCGCTCTTTGTCTCTCCTTCGGTTTCTTGCCGTGATGGAAAACAATACTTTGGCTCCGCAGAAAAATTTAGGCAGTACCTCGGATCCCTTTAGTGTGAAACAAGAGGAAACAAGTTGAGTCCTCTTCATAAATGGATAAAATTGTATCTCACCTACCGCTCTGTAATTGATTCCACCTACCTATGCAATTCCGACGCCCAGTATTCCTAGGAAGTTCTTGAGAGTAGACTCCTCAGGCATTTTCTACATAGAGTCCTTTAAGAAGCAACAGTCAGGCTGGATTCCTAAGTGTAACGAACTAGGACTATGGATATTATTCAACCATCCCGCTCTTGGTTTACTTCCCGGCCTCTTGGACTCGCTTCGGGGACCTGGGAGAAGGCAATCTTTGTGCATCCATCGTAGCTTCGATTCCTGGACTGTTGAATGTGTTGTATTCTTGATCGAAATACTTTATGTCACATTGCTCAGGTTCATTGTAAATGAGTTACCCTGCGACGCCCCGAGGTCTCGTTTGAGGAGAATATAGCTATACTACACACGTATGCTCGATGGGAACTGGGTTATCGGCCTGATGAATCCTAAGGCTCAAGACAGGCCTAGTTACCTATCTACTAAATAGTATAATACATACATACATACATACATACATACATAGACTCAGATACGCACGCACGCGAGCGCGTATATGACGTGGTTGTGTAATAAGAAGTTTGTTTCCTAACCATATGGTTCCTGGTTCAGTTCTACTGCATGACATCTAGGGCAAATATCTTTTACTATAGTCGTGAGCTGGCCAAGGCATTATGAGTAGATTTGGTAGGCAGGAACATTTAAAAAAAACGGTGTATGCATGTTTATATATTTATATAACATATATATATATATATATATATATGAATGCTCGAAATGAGGAGTAGATACACACCCGACAACTGATGAAGGGTCCTTTCTCTGTGTTTACTTGTCCTGTTTTCCTTTTTTATCGTTGTTTACGTATTTCATGTTATTTGCAACCGTTGGTGACGTTCTGTACCATTATATGCTTGTATTATTTATTATATATATATGTAATACACACACACACACACACACACACACACACACACCACACACACACACACAAACACACACAACACACACAAAACACATATATATATATATCTATATATAATATATATATATATAGATAGATAGATAGATAGATAGATAGATAGATAGATAGATAGATAGATAGATAGATAGATAGATAGATAGAAAGATAGATAGATAGATAGATACACATACATTCATACATAATACGTGTGTGTGCATGTGTGTGTATGTCTGTGAGTGATTGACCAGCACTACCGGTTGTCAAACGGTGTTGGTGTGTTTAAGTCGCTGTAACTTAACAGTTCAGCATATTAGACCGATAGAATAAAGGCTTAAAAAGAAAAGTATTGTGGTCGATTCGTTCGACTAAAATTCTTCAAGGCGGTGCCCCAGCATGGCCGTAGTCTAATGACTAAAAGAAGTAGAAGGTAAAAATAAAGTTATATGTGCGATGTATATAATATGCGATATAAACAAAATGTTTATACACATGTTGTGTGCTGTTTGCTATAATGCAAAGTTTCTGGGATGTGTTATTGAGGGAATAAGGACTTCCATGTTGTAAAAATTCTAGTGTGACAGACATCATGGATTTAAAGACTTACAGACTTCGAACCCCGAAACTCGTGGTTCCGAGGAGAGCTTCTTAACTATTAAGCTATAGTGAGTCTATCTCCATCAAAGAATTATTTGTAATAATTTCTGTTGGCTAAACAGCTGGACTCGTAACACCGTGGTGGATTTAACAACATACGATTTCAACGGTTCTCAACCGAATTTTTCTCCATATCCTCTATTTGTTCATTGCTTCCATCCATTTGCAAATTTCACTGACATAACTGTCAATTCTCAGTTGACCAAACATTTTATGATCCAGGAAGGTTGAAGAGTAGTCTTTAGATCTCCCATGCTTCTGTACTGCTGAAGTGAAATAGTTAAGATCAGAATAATCCTGCTTATTGCACACACTTCTCTGCAAAACAATACACAGGCTCCGTAGAAAACTTTAGACATTACCTCGCGCCTCTTTAGTTTGAACAGGAGCAAACAAATTGAGTCCTAGTCAGGGACTTGTTCCACCCATCCATCCATTTTCGACTCCCACTACTTCTTGGAGGGTCTTGTGAGGTAGAGTTCTCAGGTACCTTCTCCATAGGTCCCTAATAGAAGCAACAGTTGTACACAATCAGGCTGTATTCCAAAGGCACGATCAACTGCGGCTTTGTGTATTATCCAACCATCTCGCTCTTTGTCTATCCCCCGGTCTCCCATTTTGGACCCGCTTCAGGATCTAGGGACACGCAATCTTTATGCTTCCACCGCATGCTTCTCAGAACAATTTGCATCTTATTGCTGGTTGTGCAGTCATTGGGTAGGTATTGCAATATAGATTTCAAACGGGTGTTGCAATGTAGTTTCCAAATCATATGATCCGAATGCATCTCTTGTTAACCCGTCCGACAGCCTATGTGGTATTGTCAGTCGTTCTAACCAAGGGGTCACCAAAGGGAGTCCAATGGAACCCCTAGGGGTCGGCAAGGAATTAAAGGGAGTCGATGATAGCCAAGGGGTCAAATGACGGTCAGCGTGCGAAAGACCAGCTCACCCACATGAACTGCTTGAAACACTTAATCAGCGCCATGTTTTACGTTTAAGAAAAATGGAAACTAAAAGAAAAGGGTACTCTAAGTTGCTTGCATGTAAATATATATTTATGTGAGCATATGTATGATGGGCACTTTTGGGAAGATTTCGGTTGGAGACTAGGGAAGTCTTAGATAATCTCTAAGTGTCTGTATAGCGTAGAGCTGTAAAAATGATTTTTATGTATATTATGAGGATAGTTTATAGTAAAGAGGAGAGGAGATAAAATGGTGAGTTATTCTTTGCTGCTCGAAAAAAGCTATGGGTTTGAAATGATTTAGTGGGTTTAAGGTTTTGTGCTTGCATGAAGAGACTGGTTCAGAGTTTCGCTTTGAGAATTTGGTTCTTAAATGTGAGAATATGGTAAGATTCATTCGTACAAAGTTGGCAGGGCTTATTGTTACCTTGGTATGTTTGGAAGCGTAAGAGTATTCTCCAATTCATGCTAAAGGGAGTATTTTAACATTTTAATGTCGTAAGAGACCACGAAATTTCTGCCTGCTAAGCCATCGATGGACTTTCAGTTTAAGGATGGCTTACCTGCCTGAAACATACATACATACATACATACACACACAACATACATACATACATACATACATACATACATAACATACATACATACTTACATACATACGTACGTACGTACTACATACATAATAATACATACATACATACCAATCATACACATACTACATTCTATACATACATCATCTATATATCTATCTATCTTCTATCTATATATCTATCTATCTATCTATTATCTATCTATCTATCTATCTATCTATCTATTATCTATCTATCTTTTATCTATCTATTATCTATATCTATTCTATCTACTATCTATCTATCTATCTATCTATCTATCTATCTATCTATCTATCTATCTATCTATCGATTGTCTGTAGTTGTGTACAGATTTATATATAGTAATAAATGAAGGTAGTCATAATTTGAAGAAATGCATTTTATCGAACGTCTTCATCCCCTTCAAGGATTTCTTGAAGGAGATAAAAGCAGTAAATAAATAGCATTTATCCAATTCTAACTACAGTCAGCGTTTATGCACACACGTACACACACATATATATGTATG
>NW_021836640.1:5000-23225 GCF_006345805.1 Octopus sinensis | reverse complement strand
ACCATGCGGTGGGGGAGGCCAACGCCTTACTACACAGCCACACATGTGCCTATGGATTTGAAGAGTATTCAATCCAGTCAAAGAGCCTGTTTATCTTATACAGAATATTATTTTATTATTATATTAGAATTATATCACACACACGTATATATATATATATATATAATATATATATATATATAATATATATATATATTATATAATATATAATATATATATATATAATATATATATGTATGTATGTATGTATATATATAATATATATATATATAACAAAGTGGAGTTGTGGTGGGGGTACCGCACGAGTGGAATTATATACGAAAGAAGGTTTGAAAATGCAATTAAAAGATGTTTATTTACTTTACCGGTTTTCACTCTTTGGAAAAGATTGTCAAAAGTAACATGTAGAAGTTTGGTTGCGTTAATTATTGGTTGTTAAAAATTGTTACATTACATATATACAGTCTTTGGTAACAGGGACATGCTAAGGACATAAAAAAAGTTCAACAGTTCCTTAAAATATTGGGCACAAAAGATTACTACATAAATAACCATTCTCAAGGACATGCTTAAGATATTTTCCCGAAGGAATTGATATTGGTATTGTATCTGTATATTCAAACATGCACAGAATATTGGTTGACACAGAGTACTACAATCATCTTTTAAATTGCATTTTCAAACCTTCTTTTCGTATATATATATATTCTACTATGCATGTATGTATGCATGCATCACAGATAAGTGTATGTATGTATGTATGTATGTATGTATGTATGTATGTATGTATGTATGTATTTATGTATGTATGTATGTATGTATGTATGTATGTATGTATGTATATATGTATGTATGTATGTATGTATGTATGTATGTGTGTATGTATGTATGTATGTATGCATGCATGTATGTATCGTGTATTTACTTTTGACCACCGACTGTACGATGCTGAAGAAAAATAAATATTTGTATAATTCATAGAAATTGATGTTGCAGATATTTGAAAGGGTAACGCAAAGAGGGGCGATGAGAGGACGAGAAGGGTGAAGAAATAGATATGGCGGTTGCAGATAAATGGTGATTTTAAGTTCGAGGAAAAACAATAATGGCGGAATGTATAGGAAAGAATGTTTGTGTAAATACATGTGTGTGTATACATAGATGTGTGTTTCTATATATACACATACATTCATATATATATATATATATATATATATATATATGTAAGAGATATATTTATTATATATTATATATATATGTGTATATTATATAGGTGTGCATAAACACACATAGATACACACCCCATACATACATTTACATTATACATATATATAATATATATTATATATATAATATATATAATATATATAATATATATATTACAAAATTAGAAAATGGAGAACTCCATTTTCTAATTTTGTAGTAATTAATTTACGGGAATATTATTACCTTTACCCATATAATACAATAGATGAACTGATTGTTTGGCAATTTTAACATCTATGTATTAGTCTTGTTGGGTACCTATCTAGCAGTATATTGGATATATGTTATCCCATGGTGGGTTGAATTTTCAACCCCTATCTCATTTTATAACCTATATATATATATATATACATATATTATATGTATACACACACATTAATAGATGAACAGAAAGGCGACAGATCGACAAGCAGTTACACACACATACATACATACATACATACAAACATACATACATACATACACACATAGAGAGACAGACAGACAGACAGATAGTTAGATAGATAGATAGATAGATAGATAGATAGATAGATAGATAGATAGATAGATAGATAGAAACAAAAAAATGTGGTTGAGAAAATTGTAATATTTAGAATAGACTGATGGAAGGAAAGAAGGCAAGAAGGAAGGAAAGGAAGGAAGGAAAGTGAAAAGATAGAAGCAAAGAAATAATGAATGAAGGAATTGTTGATTGAATGAATTGATGAATGAATGAATGAATGAAACAGGGACATAAAGGAAAAATAACGAAAAGAAAGAAAGATAAAAGAATGAAAGAAAGAAAGAAAGAAAGAAAGAAAGAAAGAAAAAAAAAGAAAGAAAGACAGAAACGAAGAAAGAAATGAAGGCAGAAAGAGTGAAAGAACGAGAGAGAAAGAAAGAAAATGCCCGTGTCTGTTGTCAGGAATGACAATGTCTTCCAAAGAAAGAGAATCAGTCACGGGTGCACAATTAAACTTACCCACCCATCAAACCCATCATAGTGGGTCAACTGGAAGTGTTTCATCAGGTTTCGATCTGATCTCTTCCTTTTCCGATGCCGGGTTCTTGTACCACTTCCGCTTCCACTAGAGCCCGTACCTCGTTCCAGACTAATATGTTGGACACGTCTGGTCATACCGTTTACGCCAATCTATCAAAGAAATAAAGGAGAATATATATATGTGTATGTATGTGTGTGTTTGTGTATGAGTGCGCATTCATTTCTATGTTTGTTTGTGTATTTGTATTTGTATTTATCACCAACTACCTGATGAATAGTGTTTACGTGTTTACGTTCCCTAAACTTAGTGTCTCAGCAAGAAAATTAATGCAATGGGTTCTAGATTTATAATAAATATCAGTATGAATTTGGTCAAGTAAATACTTCAAAGGTGGAGGCGCAATGGCCCAGTGGTTAGGGCAGCGGTCTCGCGGTCAGAGGATCACGGTTTCGATTTCCAGACCGGGAGTTGTGTGTGTTTATTGAGCGAAAGCACCTAAAAGCTCCACGAGGCTCCGGCAGCGGGGGGGAGTGACCCCTGTTGTACTCTTTCGCCACAACTTTCTCTCACTTTCTCTTCCTGTTTCTTGAGTAACGCTGCGATAGACTGGCGTCCCGTCCAGCTGGGGGGAACACACACACCACAGAAACCGGGAAACCGGGCCCATGAGCCTGGCTAGTTTTGAATAGGGCGACGAAATACTTCAAAGCTGTGCCCCAGCATGATCGCTTTTCTATGACCGTAAATAGGTATAAGGAAAAAAGATATATATACAATTTGCACATCTAGCTTGGAATTGCTGGTAAGAACGCCGTAGACTGCGGTAGTTGTCCTGGTAAGAACGCCGTAGATTGCGGCCATCGTCCTGAAAAATCATCTCGTATAGATGTTATGTGCCAAAAAGCACAGTCAATATCGGTTTACGAAATTTCGCCAGGACTGGCGGATGGGACTGTTGTATCATGCGATTCACGTAATCTCATTTTCAATTGTGAATCATCGGCGATAGATACCCAAGTACCGAATATCAGATCGAAGGTTTTAAAAAACGTAAGTTCAACTACTTTACAGTTATCAAAGTTTTGCAAGACAAACAGTGTTGTACAGAAAATTTATTGATTGGGCAGTTTCTTCTTGTGATGGTTGTTTCGTAAACATTTCTCTAATGGATAAACACCTCCCAGTTGGACATGTCCGGCAAATTTACATTGTATATTAATATTCTACAAGAGGTGGAATTATCGTGACTTCTGGCACCAGAATTGTCCTTCAGTCGATCCTCGTTAACGAATATGAAGAGTACGGAATATGAAGAGTACGCGGAACTTCTACAGAGACCTTCGTTAAATTCCGTCGCTATTTACCGTACCGGGAGTGAGACTTGGTTAAAACGAATTCTTGGTTAACACGAACTAAGGAATCAGTTCTTTTTATCAGTACAACTGTTGTAGTACAGCTAAGCATAAAGTACTTGTGGGTTTGCCGGTCAGAGGTTTTGGCCATTTGTGGAATGTGGAGCGGATCACACTTTGTCAAATCGCACCAGTCCCCGATCTTGCTACCTTGGACATTTAAAGTAAAATTTATAATTTAGTCATGTAAAAATCTTACAAACCTTGTAATCTAATTTACCATTTTGTCGAAGATGAAATATTGCAGTACCGATTCCAGGAACAAACCTCTTCCCTGGTGTGACTTCGCTGCTAGAGAGCACTGCCTGAAAAGCTAAAACATTATTATAACAATATACGAAGTTTAAGCAATGCACAAGGAACAGCAACATATACAGTATAAAAATTTACTGCTTAAATAATTCTGTAATTTTAAGTTCCTAATCATCTATATATTTATATAACTAATTATGCTATTTAAAAAAATAGAGAAAACTCTATTTTTTATAGTAAATGGTAATAATTAATGAATCTAAAATGGGATAGGAATTATATTCCTGAAAATTTATTTAGACTCACAATCTAATTTCAAAGACTTGATCGATTAAAGACACCCTATTTCTACTTGTAACTGGAAATTTTTTTGTTGGACGTAAATATTTAATTATTTCTCCCTTTATCAGGCAGAGAGGCAGTGTCATGATCCCTGATATTTCTTCTTCCTCCTGTTGTCTCGGACAAGAAGAAGGAGGTATATATCTTCAGATCTGAAGCCAGGACCGAATGTTTGCGACAGAATGGATTCAACTAATGGTGGTCCAAAGTGTGAAACCGGGCGATGGTTTAAATCTATCACCCTACAAGTCAATACTGTGTCTTAGTTTTCTTTAAGCAGTACAGATTTTCAGTAGAATTTAGAAGTAGCACTGAAAGTTATGACGTTTCGTAAACGAATACATCTATGTAAACAATGTGATCGAAAAACATAGGTAGAGTATATACATGTTTCAGGGAATATTGCCCTTTCATTAGCACCACATCCAACTTATCAACTATCCACGAACTCATTGTTTAAATACCCGCCAAGTTTAGCAGTTTAACACTATTGGATAGATCAATTTACATATTAAACATTCCTGGCAGCTAATACGTACATATTAATGGCTAGCAAGGACAGATTATTTCGGTTGCAACCATAATATACTACTATATTTATTAAAGCTTTACATGTAGTGTACTGTAAAACATATTAATTACATGCACTGATTAATTTCTTTACACTACCTTCATTACATTAGCTAACTTGTTACGTACAGAAGAATCCTAACAGTTATGTTCACTAAACTTTGATCCATTAATTTATTAAAAGAACATTTGTAAATTCATCGATGCAGATCAATAAAATATTTGAAAACTCAGACTTTAGTGTGATCGTTGTCTATGTAGATAACCTTCCTAAATTGTGGCCGTCAGACTGTCTGATGATCGGTTACGTGAAACTGAGATAAAAATCACTTCTGTTTCTTTGGTATTCGGTTACTATTTTTCCACCTTGTTTTAGACCTATACACCAGTGTGTAGTATTCATACGCGCGCACACACACATATACACATACACACATATATATAGATCCGAGTTTATATGATTGTGTATAGAAGAAAATATTAATCAATGGAATTCCCACATAGTCTGGTTTCCACGTTTTATTATTTACAATTTTTACCGTTTTACAATATTATAATGATAGAATATTATTGCGATAAAACTAACTTAAATGCGTTAAATATATATATATATATATATATATATATATATATATAAACGATAGATGAGTAGACAGGTGGATAGATAGATAGATAGATAGGTAGATAGATAGATAGATAGATAGATAGATAGATAGATAAATAGATAGATTGATAGATAGATGGCTACTTCTGGGTGTTTACATATATATCACATTCACACACACATATATACATACATATGTATATATATATCCGCATATATCTATACAGGCCAATGTGTGTGTGTGTATGTGTATTTGCATGTATGTATGTATCTATATATGCATGCATGCATAAAATACTGTACATTTAAACACAAGACCCAAACCACATTTAAGAGCAATTTTCGTTTTGACTGCTTCTTCTAGCGTGTAAAAATTACCTGTTAAAGGTAGTTTTCTCTTGTGTTTAAATGTACACTATTTTATATTGAGAATATGTTGTCTATTGACTATTAATACACGCTAGGCCACTGGTGGTGAAATATCTGAAAATATTCGCCATCTCATATATTTTACGAATACGCATGCATGTATGTAGGTATGTATACATGTATGTATGTATGTATGTATGTATGTATGTATGTATGTATGTATGATGTATGCATGTATGTATGTATGTATGTATGTGTGTGTATGTGTGTTGTATGTCGTATGTATGTATGTGTGTATGTGTGTATGTATGTATGTATGTATTTGTAGTATGTATGTAGGTTATACATGTATGTATGTATGTATGTATGTATGCATGTGTATGTATGTGTGTGTATGTATGATGTATGTATGTATGTATGTATGTATGTATGCATGCTTGTATGTATGTATGTATGTATGGGTGTATGTGTGTATGTATGTATGTATGTATTATGTATGTATGTATGTATGTATGCATGCTTGTATGTATGTATGTATGTATGTATGTATGTGTGTGATGTGTGTATGTATGTATGTATGTATGTATTTGTTGTATGTGTGTATGTATGTAATGTATGTATGTTGTGATGTATGTAGGTATGTAGTATGTATATAGTATGTATGTATGTATGTATGTATACATGTATGTATGTATGTATGTAGTATGTATGTAGATGTATGTAGTTGTATGTATACAGTATGTATGTATGTATGTATGTATGTATGTATGTAGGCATGTATACATGTATGTATGTATGTATGTATGTATGTATGTATGTATGTGTATGTATGTATACATGTATGTATGTATGTATGTATGTATGTATGTATGTATGTATGTAGGCATGTATACATGTATGTATGTATGTATGTATGTATGTAGTATGTATGTATGTATACATGTATGTATGTATGTATGTATGTATGTATGTATGTATGTAGGCATGTATACATGTATGTATGTATGTATGTATGTATGTATGTATGTATGTATGTATGTATTTATCATGTACGTATGTATGTATATAAATTGCGTGCCTGAGTATGAGTGTGAAATAAGAAACAAAGAAAGGCGAGGTCAATTAAGTCATCTCCAACCCAACAAATCTCTTTCCCCGTTGACCTCACATCACCACAAATACCTTCTGTGTGGATGCTGTTGTTTTGCCCCAAGCCTCCCCGACTCCCCTTTGCCTTCCTTTCGTTTTTCTTTCCTCAAGCTTCTCGCTTTGTTTATTTATTTTCTTTCTACTATTTGCCTGTTTTTCTTTTTTGTTAATGTTTTTTCTTTTCTACCAGATTTTTCCTTTGGTCACAGAACTGTGAATATGACGAGGTATATTGTATGTGAATCGATGTGTGAAGTCGGGTGGTGTGTGCGTGTTGGTGTGTGCTGTGGTCTGGTTATGGTAGTGATAGTGTTGTTGTTGTTGTTTGTTGTTTGTTGTTTTTGATAGTGTTGTTTGTTGTTTGTTGTTTTTGTTGTTCTTGTTTTTGTATTCGGTGGTGATACTAATAGTAATGATAATAGTGTCGGTGGTGGTGGTGGTGGTATTGATGGTGGTGGGGTAGCTATATTGATGGTGGGGTGATGGTGGTGGTGATGGTGGTGGTGGTGGTGGTGGTGGTTTTGGTGGTGGTGATGGTGGTGATGGTGGTGGTGGTGGTTTTGGTGGTGGTGATGGTGGTGGTGGTGGTGGTGGTGGTTTTGGTGGTGGTGATGGTGGTGGTGGTGGTGGTGGTGGTTTTGGTGGTGGTGATGGTGGTGATGGTGGTGAAAGTGGTAGCGGTGGTGATGGCGGTATTGCAAATAATTGTGAACATTTTACTACAACTTCTGTTGTTGCTGTTGTAGTTGGTGACAGTGGCGGCGGTTTTGGTGGTGGTGGTGGTAGTGGTGGTGACGGTGGTCATGGTGGTGGTGGTGATGATAGTGGTAGTGGTGGTGGTGGTGGTGGAGGTAGCAGTAGTGATATTGTTATAGATAATCGTGAAAATCGTGCTAATGTTGTTGGTGCTGGTGATGGGAGTGGTATTGGTGATGTTGGTCGTGGTGGAGATCTGTGTGGGGGAGGGGGTAATCATCGTCGTCGTAATGGTCATGTTGGTGATGATGTTGGTGGCCGTGTAAGTGGTGGTGGTGGCGCTTGTAATGGAATTTACGTTATAGCTGGAAGTGGTAGCAGTACTGATAGCAGTGGTAAGGTGGCGGTTGTAGTGCTGGCTGTAGTGCTGGTGGTAACAGTAGCAGTCTGAACATGAGGATGATGATGATGACGACGACAACGACGACGACAACGACGACGACAATGACGATGATGAATTTTCATGGTGGCTGGCTCGACGAAAATGGTGGTGGTGATGGTGGTAGTGTAGTTGCTGTTGGTGGTGGTGGAGGCATGTGACTAGTGAGAGCTGTGGTGGTATGAGAGGTGGTGTTAGTGCAAAGATGGTGATGATGTTGTCGGTAGTGGATAATGTGGTCGACGATAGTAAAGATAATTGAAGCTCTGGTGGTGGGGTGTTGGTATTGGTAGTGGTGGTGGTGCTGGTGCTGGTGTTGGTAGCAGGTTGGTAACGGAGGAGGTGGAACTGATGTTTATAGTAGTGGTAGTTGTAGTTGTAGTGATGGTGGTGGCGCTGGTGGTGGTGGTTTTGGTGGTGGTGGTGGTGCGTGGCGGCGGTAATTCTCAGCTAGACAGATCAATGGTGAATATCAGTTTACACACTTCCGGCCACGTGCATGGTAAGATTTGATGGTGGGGGAGGCGGGTGGCGAGTGGGGGCAGAAGCAGAGAGAAAGACAGTAGGGAACAAAGAAAGAGAAAACAGCAGAATATCATGTCTTCAGGACATTGAAAGACCAGAGAGTGAAAACTCTCTCACACACACCACACAAACATGCACACACACGCACACAGACCCACATAATATCCTTGCTTGTAGATGTGTGTGCGTATGTGTGTGATAGCAATAGCGGCGATGATGGGGAGGAGGAGGATGACTGTGATGATGATGACGACGACGACAATGATGATGATGATGATGATTATGATGATGACGATGATGATGATAATGATGATGATGAAATTTCATGGCGGTAATATTGGTGGGTAGACGTAGTAGTAGTTTCGTTGAAGTCGAAGAATAGTGAAAGTGGGTTGGGTTGGGGTTGAGTGGGGTGGCACACGAGAGATTGGAAGCAGGACTGTCAATAAAAACTGATACACACGGATATACATACATACACAACCACACCCCCAATACACACGCAATATATATAATATATATATATATATAATATAGCGAGAAAGAAGCAACAAGAATGGATAGGTTTTTTACACATCGTTTCATACAAGGACAAGCTTTATTAAAAGTTGCAAAAATTACAGCATATAAACGTGTCCCGTACTCATCAGCTAAAATACATGTGAGTTCTCTAGACATCCTAGTGGTTTTAGGCTATACTCATGAAGTAATGTAGATAATTAAGTAACATAAACAGATTTCCAAAGTTCATTAAAGTTTTTAAGATGATGTACAGTCTTATCACCAATTATCTTTGAAATCTGTTTGTTACTTAATTATCTACATCACTTCATGAGTATAGGATGTCTAGAGAACTCACATGTATTTTAGCTGATGAGTACGGACACGTTTATATGCTGTAATTTTTGCAACTTGAAATAAAGCCTTCCTTGTATGAACGATTGTACTAAAAACCTATCCATTCTTGTTGCTTCTTTCTCGCTTATAATCACCCCACATTACTGTATTGTTAAACACAGTATAGTTTTTTTTTGGTGTCTAAGTTAGGTACCATATTCAAGTAAATTCATTTAAATTAACTTGAATCTTTTATTGCTTTTTATATAATATATATATATATATATATATATATATATATATATATAATATATATATAATATTATATATATTATAAATATATATATATATATATATATATAATATATATATATATGTATATATATGTATATATATACGTATGTATGTATAGGTGTAGGTGAGACTATGCGCTAAGAAAGTTTGCTTTCCAACGAAAGGGTTCCGGGTTCAGTTCCACTGTGTATCAACTTCAACAAGTGCCTTCTACAATAGTCTTGGGCCAACCAAAGCCTTGTGAGTGGATTTGATAGACGGAAACTGAAAGATGCGTGTCACTTGCGCGTGCAAGTATGTGTGTGCGCGTTCACTGTTTGTGTGTATGTGCATGTCTATATATATATATACAAGCATTTCTGCATATGCACACTTTTGAACGTACCTATATATATACACACATATATATATATATATATATATATATATATTATATATAATATATATATATATATATATATATACACACATATATATACATGAAGTGATATGCATATATGTATGTATGTATGCATGTATGCATGTAAGTATGTATGTATGTATGTATGTTGTATGTATGTATGCATGTATGAATGTATGTATTATGTATGTATGTATGTATGTATGTATGTATGCATGTATGCATGTATGTATGTATGTATGTATGTATGTATGTATGTATGTATGTATAAATTCAAATTACGATGAACGTAAGCAAACAAACGAAGTTTGCTTTAGAAGCGTTGAGATGTCTTAGGAAGTTAAAGAAGTGATTTTAAATTCTCAAACGCAAGATAATGCTAATAATATAGCCTGAACAGGATAAGCTTCCTCTATTTTGCAGAAAAAAGTGTTGGCGGCCGGCTATGAGATTCGAACTTACACCTCCTGACTACGCGTCGCGGTGCTCTGAACCAAAAGAGCTAAACCGCCCACATATGGGCGCAGGTATGGCTGTACGATAAAGAAGATCGTTTTGCAACTTCGTGGTTTAGGGTTCAGTTACGGGCCGACCTATACCTTGTGAGTGAATTAGGTAGAAGGAAACTGCGTGGAAGCCTGTCGTATACACACAAACATATACATGTGTGTGTGTGCGAATGTGTGAATGTGTGTTTGTGTTTGTCCCTCATCACCGCTTGATAATTGGTGTTGGTTTAGTTATATCCCCATAAGTTATATATAAGGAACAATTTTTCTAAGCAATACCTATTTCTTTACTACGCACAATGAGCTAAACAGAGGAGACAAACAAGGACAGACAGACGGATTAAGTCGATTATATCGACCCCAGTGTGTAACTGGTACTTATTTAATCGACCCCGAAAGGATGAAAGGCAAAGTCGACCTCGGCGGAATTTGAACTCAAAACGTAGCGGCATACCGCTAAGCATTTCGCCTGGCGTGCTAACATTTCTGCTAGCTCGCCGCCTTCTAAGCCATACCACTGACAAAAACATCAATGTGTGTGTTCCAACGTTTAGGACGTTTATATCAAAGATTTCCGTACGTTGAACAACAACAATTGCTAAATCTATTAGAATTCCAAGACTTTATCGAACTTATTTTC
The DNA here is from genome assembly GCF_006345805.1 of Octopus sinensis. Lineage (NCBI taxonomy): Eukaryota > Metazoa > Mollusca > Cephalopoda > Octopoda > Octopodidae > Octopus > Octopus sinensis. Next base: position 11,938 of record NW_021836640.1, on the reverse strand, counting down.
TCAATCAAATTGACACATTTTTGTCGCATTTTGAACTTGACCTCTGACTGATAGCGTTTCATATTCGGTAATTCTACAGAAACTAATCATAAATATATTTATTTAAGTGTTAAATCTATGTGGGCATTTTAAAGTTGGCCTGAAAACTATTGGTACTATTTTCATTATTGTATTCCTTGCTCTATATAGCAAGCGGTTCGATTTTTAGACAGCGATAAATTAAGTACAGAACAGTTGGGTCGAGAGAATCGATTAAATGACCGGGGACAGCCATCCAGTATGGTCGCGGGCCAACAACTGAGATCGCATTCTAGAGTTATTATGCTTTTAATTCATATTTCGATTCATTGTCAGCGATAAAACAATCCATACAATAATATTTATACAAACGTGATCTGTTTATTAAACGTAATATCAAAATTAGGTACAGCTGCCTAGAAAACAAGGCCTAATTTACCATAATTTAATTTGTAACAACATCACGTTCATTTACCCAATGACGAAACTCTCGAAAAAGTCATGGCATGTATAATTTATGTATTTTTAATAAGTCTGAGGCCCAGCCTGCTGGCGAAATTTCGTTTACCATATATTTAAGGCCGTTCTCCAACGGTACGAAGTCTTTAAAATGTTATATGAAAAAAATTTGGTTTCAGCTTCTCATGCCGAAAAGTATTCAACATAAATTACGTAATCATTAATTAGTGAAAATTAAAGTTTCATTATCTTTTCAGTACTGATGTACCACCAGCGCCGTCTTAAGTTTTGGGTACACTGAGCAGACGCACGGGCCACCAATTGTTTAAGTGGCTCAGTGCTAATATCTGTATCCAGTGGTTACATATTTAGGGGCCCCGGTACATAGTTTAGCTGGGGGCCTATTGTGTGCCACCATAGGTCTTATGTATTTCATGTTCACTTCTGGTTTTAAAACGGTCACCCACCATAAAAGCTAACTAGAGAACAAGCTGCGGGCTTGATATCATTTTCATTCTCGCCCTCTTTTCAGACATCCTGGAATTTACAGGGGCAAGTTGTTGTGTGTCTGAATCCGAAACACTAAGTATTCTTGCTTTCAAACGTGCATTCCATTGGCCGAATACACTTCTTTTGAATAACTTTTGTGATATTTGGGAAACGGTGCTAGTTAATACCATCGACTCTGATTCTAAACAGGTAACATTTTATCGATTTCAAAAGGATGAAATAGAAATTATAATAATGATGTCGAGCATAATAATAATAATAATAATAATAATAATAATAATAATAATAAAGTAATCTGAATATATATAGACACGACTGAGTAAGCGCTTACATCCACTGAACAATATGCCAACATTACAACATTAAAACTGACAACAGGTGGTATAAACATGTACCAAACAAGGTACAAGACAACGACAAGACCACAATCATCTGGGATATCCCAGTTCAAACCGACAAAGAAATAAAAGCTAATAACCCAGACATAATAATCAAGGAGAGGAGGCGCGTGGCCTAGTGGTTAGAGTAGCGGACTCGCGGTCGAGGGATCGCAGGTTCGAATCTCAGACCAGATGATGTGTGTGTTTATGAGCGAAACACCTAACCTCCACGCGACTCCGGCAGAAGGTAATGGCGAACTTCTGCTGAATCTTTCGCCACAACTTTCTCTCACTCTTTCCTCCTGCATCCTGCAGCTCACCTGCGACGGACCGGCGTCCCGGCCAGGTGGGGAACCTATACGCCAAGAACACCGGGAAATCGGCCCTTATGAGCCAGGGATGGCTCGAGAAGGAAAGAAATAATCAAGGACTGGGAAAAAACACTTGCTTACTTGTAGACATTGCAGTTCCTACTGACTAAAATATTGTCCAAAAAGAAAGAAAAGTGGAGAAATTATCAAAGTAGAAAGACCTCGAAATTGAAGTATTCAAGATGTGTAAAAACGATACCAATAATAACCGGAGCATTGGGAATGACAAAAAAAAAACATGAACAAACTACGTAGAAGCTATACCTGGATCCTCAACACTACACATTATCCAAAAATAGCCCTGCTAGGAACAACCTTTATCATACGTGATGAATATCCAATGCCAAACAATCTTAATCTCCATATTTAAGCTACATTAAACTTTGGCAAGCTTACCTTTACCTATTCTGAGTTACTTGAAAAGTTATGTTCCCTTCTCGCTCTTCTATTCGTTGACACTTTTGTTTACCTACCAATGCGTTGTTTCACTTTGAAGATGCTTATTTACCCATCCATTGTGATAATTGACTGTAGTCCATTATTTTAAATACGTTTTAGCATTGTCATTCTTGCCTTTTTTTAAACAATCACATGAATCGTCCCAAAGAATCAACCTTAAAATAAGAGTTTTGCTTCCACTAGTGAATCTATTCGTATCTTTCAGAAAGCTGCATACCAATTGAACTTTATGCAGCATTCGCTGTTAGTTTATGCACAGGATATGTGGGAAGACAGAATAAAGGGGCTTTTGTTAGCTTATCTCTCCGAAAAAAAATAGCTCCCTTTGCTGTTGAAAAAAATAAGCTCGCAGCAGGGAATTTTCAACATCTTCCTTCAATTTCCTTACACCATTTATGTGACTGTTTGTGACAAGAAATTTCGCTTTCATGTAAAACAACTATATTTTGTAGTCATTATCCGTAATCTACTCCCAAAACACTCCAGTGTCTCTACTTTGCATCGCTTGCAAACTTATATGTTCTATGATCATTAAAGTGCAATGATCTCCACAATCACCAGCCTTCAATTTGATTTTCCGTTCCTGGATTAATCGGAAACAGATTGCCGTGCTACTCATAAACGTTCTCGGTGGTTGAATTATTTGGTGGAAAAAATTACCACCAGAGCAACTTAAACCGTCCAAAGGACGGGTGCGTTTGCTAGTATGTACATATTGATATTTATGTATATTAAAGGAAAAAATAGATTAGAAGACAAAATCTATTCCTTCAATATGGAAGCAACATTCGAAATACTGTATATTTATGTATAGAAATATGAACGAATGAGTATACATGTGTAAATGTGCATTCAACTATGAGTTTATATTAGTATTTTTGTGTGTGTGTGTGTGTGTTTGCTTGGGTGGGTGGTTGTGTGTGAGTGTGTATCTTTGAGTGTGGGTGTATGTATTATCCACCGATGTGTGTCGATGAAGCGTGTAAGCACCAAGAGAAGTTATGCTATACTTTTGAAGTGGTTTCGGGAGAACTAAGTCGTTTGCACCGAATTAGAAGCCATCCTGTGTCATTCATTCTTGATGTGTAAAGGACTTTGGACCAGTGACTCGCTGGGAACTAGTAACAAAGCATTCTACTGTTCCCAGATCACTAACCCCTTTCTCCAGTAACTTGGGGTAGGGTTTAGTCGTGACACACAAACACACACACACACACCACACACACACACCACACACACACACACGCATACACACACGCGCGCGCGCGCAAGCACGCACACATATATTATTAAAGTAGTGGGTGGTAAGAAGCTCACTTCCTAACCACATGGGTTCGGATTCAGTCCCACTGCGTGGCACCTTGAGGAAGTGTCTTCTACTATAACCTCAGGCTGACCAAAACCTTGTGAGTGGATTTGGTAGACGGAAACTGAAAGAAGCCTGTCGTATATATATATATGTTTATATATGTATGTATGTACTTGTGTGTCTGTGTTTGTGCCTCCAGCATCGCTTGACAACCGATGTTGGTGTTTACATCCCCGTAACTTAGCGGTTCGACAAAAGAAACCAATAGAATAAGTTCTAGGCCTACAAAGAATAAGTCCTGGGGTCGAGTTGTTCGACTAAAGGCGGTGCTCCAGCATGGCCGTAATCAAATGACTGAAACAATTATAAGAGTAAAATAGTATATGTATCTCTCTCTCTCTCTCTCTCTATATATATATATATATATATATATACACATATATGTGTGTGTGTGTGTGTGTGTTTGTGTGTGTGTTTGTGTGTGTGTGTGTGTGTTTCTGTGTTAGTGTGTATGTGTAAACATACGTCCGTAGCCCGCATCTTTATTTAAATAAATACTGCGGTTGATATGACATCTGAAAGAAATTCCTTGACGTGTATGTCACGCCCCAGCATGGCCGTACTCCAGTTACTGAAACTCTTAAAAGAATATAAGTGAAAAAAAAAAACATACTCATTTCTCTCCCTCCCCTTATCTCTCCCCCTCTCTTTCTTTGTTCTTTTTTGTTTTTGTTTTGTTTGTTTTGTTGTGTTTGTCCTTACGTTCCATCAGATCTAAACACAGCTGCTTTTTAAGTGATTCTGTCCAGGCGTCAAATGATTGATTAATATACAGGGAAGATTGAACAATGAGATATGTTTTTATTAATTTACTGCTGACTACACCACCACCGCCAACAACAACAACAACAATACCAACATCTCCACTGTCACCATCAACATCACCTTCGTCCTCAAAGTTAGCAGCAGCATCATCATCAGCATTATTCATAACTCCATCGTTCCCCTTTAAAAATTTTTTTTTACTCCACTCCTTTTATACATCAGTCCGGTGTATATTTTTACCATTCATTCGACCGTAAAATTACAACTGTAACCACGACGACGACGACGATGATGTTTGCAACGATAATAATCCTTTCTGCAGTAGGCACAGGGCCTGAAATTCTTGGGGAAGGGACCAGTCGACTGCATCGAGCCAGTGTTTCACTGGTGCTTAATTTATCGACCCCAAAAGGATGAGAGGAAAAGTCGACCTCGGCGGAATTTGAACTCAGAACATAGCGACGGGCGAAATACCTATTTCTTTATTACCCACAAGGGGCTAAACATAGAGGGGACAAACAAGGACAGACATAGGCATTAAGTCGATTACATCGACCCCAGTGTGTAACTGGTACTTAATTTATCGACCCCGAAAGGATGAAAGGCAAAGTCGACCTCGGCGGAATTTGAACTCACAACGTAACGGCAGCCGAAATACCGCTAAGCATTTCGCCCGACGTGCTAACGATTCTGCCAGCTTGCCGACGAGCGAAATACCGCTATGCAATCCGATTCTACCGGCTCAACTCCTTTAACAGTGATAATAATAATCCTTTCCAATTTCGGTCCTGGGTCAGCGATTACATCGGCCTCAGTACTGGACGGATACTATATTTTATCGGCCCCCGAATGAATTAAGGGCAAAGTTGACATCAGCGGGATTTAAACCCAGTACGTAATGTGACATGACTAAATAAACTTAAGGTAATCTTTTTCCGATTCCCTAACGATTCTGCCAAATAACAAATCCTTTAAACTATAGGCACAAGGGCTGAAATTTGGTGGGAGGGAGCTAGCCGATTACATCGACCCCAGTACTCAACTGGTACTTATTTAACCCACCTAATAATGATTTCAAACTTTACCACAAGGTCAGCAATATACGGAAAGGGTATAAGTCCATTACCTTGACGTCAGTGTTCAACTGTTACTGCTGGTACTTATCGACCTCCGTAAAGGTGAAAGCCAAAGTCAACCTCGGCGGCATTTGAACTCAGAACGTCAAGACGAACGAAATACCACCAAGCACTTAGTGCGGCATGCCAAGGATATTGCCAGCTCGTTGCCTTATTTTGCCTATTAATTCTTTCTAATATTAACCCTTTCTACTATTAACCCTTTCTCCTATTAACCCTTAGAGCACCGAAGGCCGGATATAGTAACCTTTAGGTGAGACAAACAAGAGTACCTAATAATTGACGTGGCAGTGCCAGGAGATCAACATATAAACATGAAAGAAAGAGAAAAGGTTGATAAATATGGTGACCTGAGAATTGTGATCACTGAGATGTGGCAAACATAAAAATCATCCCTATTGTCATCGGAGTACTGGGTTCAATACCACCCAATCTGAAAAACCTTAGAGATACCCTACAACCTAGATGTCTAATAAAAGTCGGCATTACTTGGAACTGCACACATATTGCGTAAAGTACTGTCTGTCTGAGGTCCTTGTTGTGACTTGACAAACAGTACAACCCCCCCCCCCCCCCGGGTAGACATAATATCTTCAATCAACAACCTCACAGTATAATATACTGTGCGAAGTCTATAACAATAATAATAATAATAATAATAATAATACTTTCTACTATAGGTTCAAGGCTAGAAAAAGTTGGTGTAGGGGACGAGTCGATTACATCAACTCCAATGCTCAATCGGTACTTATTTTATCGACCCCGAAAGGATGAAAGGTAAAGCTGAACTCAGAACGTAAAGACGGACGAAATGCTGTTTAGTATTTTGTCCGACATGCTAACTGTTCTGCCAGGATAATAATTCTTTCTACTATAAGCACAAGGTCTGATATTTTGTGAGAACGGAATATTTGATTACATCGACCCCCAGTACTAAAGTAATACTCGGTTTCATCAACCCCCAAAAGGTGAAAGGCCAATAAGCATCGGCGGGATTTGAACTCAGAGTGGAAAGACGGATGATATGCCGCCAGGCATTTTGTCCGGCGTTCTAATTATTCTGCCGACTCACCGTCTAATAAATAATAATAATAATAATAACAACAACAACAACAACAACAACAACAACAACAATAATAATAATAATAATAATAATAATAATAATAACAACAACAACAACAACAACAACAACAACAACAACAATGGAATTTTTCCAGAAAAGTAAAATAAAAAGAACGTTACAAAGACAAAAAATACAAATATAAAAACACTACATCGTGAGAGAAATCAGGGAAATAAAACATATCTATCTGTTCCATTAAAATACTTAAAATATAACAATAACCTTAAAAGGTGCCTGACAACATACGACATATCGGGGCATCTTGAAAACACCGATTGATCTGAAGATAAAGGCGAGTGCTTTCTCCTTAATGCCATTCAGTAAAAAAAAAATACCCCGAGTTTTGAG
>NW_021836639.1:12500-23095 GCF_006345805.1 Octopus sinensis | reverse complement strand
ATATATAGTTATATCAATGTAAGATCCAAGGATCGAGTTGTAGGAAGAAGATTAGCTTCAAGATATCTGTAGTAAACATAAAAATCAACTTTTTGGAACAATCTTAATTTATTGAGAAAGGTTGTTGATTTCTGCGTATCGAAGTACGATAAACTTGAAAAAAAATTATATTTCACTGTAGGCATCCCTGGTTGCCGGGTATGTGAATATGTATTCAAGGGTTAAACAATGGCGAAGGTAAGATCCGGGCAAAATATGTTTCACGGTGAGCGGAACCTCAGAAGTGGTAAGTATGCAAGCGGGGTGTATAGTAGCGCAGGCTACTCGTCAGACTAAGGCTAACTTGGTTAAACCAAAAATTTACATTCTCGCCAGGCGGTACATGTTAACACACGGAGGAGCATTCGATGGGAATGTGTAGGGAGCAGAGTAAAAGCGAAAAATATAAATGTGGAGAGAAATTAATAATATAAGAAAGAAAATAGAAAAGAAAAACGAAAGGAATAAGGATATGAGGTACTGGAGAGTTAAAGATTTTTAGCAAGGTCATAACGCCGGTAGTCTTCAATAAGGCTAGTTCGACCAAATCATATATATATATTATATATATATATATATTACTGACATGAATTATATGGCAATACTCGACATGTGAAACGTGCGAACGTCAGTAAAAGTAATAGTAATTTTGTAACATAAAAACATCAACCGTAAATCTTGGTGGGCTGCATATCATTGAAGACTCGTAGGTATATGTATATATGTATTCGTGTCTGAGCGTGTAATGAGGTTTACGCGTGTGATTCTACGTTTCTGTTAATATAACTATAAATAAAACACACACACACACATATATATATATGTGTAATATATATATATATATATATATATATATATATATAACATATATATATACTTATATATATGTGCGTGTGCGTATATACATAAATATATGTATACACGTATATATATATATATTATATATATATATATATATATATATATATATCAATATATGTATGGATAGGGATATATTATATATATATATATAGATGTATGACAACTGTTTATGAAGTACATAAATAGTTGTCAGAGTTAGTGGGAGAGATCTCAATATTGGAAACAATGAAAGTATGCATATATCATTGTAGTAATGCAAGTATCAGATCAGCATCCCATAAATAAATATATCGGTAGAACTGGATACAGAAGATACAAGCAGCATAGTTATATTCCCGTAACTACCAACTTATCAATCGATCTATCTATCCATCTATCCATCTATCAATCTATCCATCTATCTATCTATCTATCTATCTATCTATCTATCTATCTATCTATCAATATATATATATACATATATATATATATATATATATATATATATATATATATAATCTATATATATATTATATATAATCTGTATATATATTATAAATATTATATATATATATATATATATATATATATATATATAATTATCTGTGTATGATCAAATGTTGGTGTTGTTTTCGCCCAGAATCAGTTCATCGCTGAGACATCCTGTTACAAGTTGACCGGTGATTGAAACCTAGATGTTGTTAGAATCGTATCGTTTAATATTTGTCTTCTTAAAACACTGCACGCAAAGCAAATGTGCGAAATACGTCTTAATAATCTCAAGGCGTAAGGGAAATAATTATGCTATATTTCATTTGTATGTATAGCATTTCATTTGCGTCAGAGTAAGCCACCGTTCTGATTCGCCAAGTTGACATTTTCAAATGAACGTGTTTCATCATTAACAGGAAGTAATCAATTTAATGTGGTATAGATATGAAGGTAGATTAGTGTGTGCCATCTTTGGCAACTGTTATTTGAGTTATAGGAAATTGCTGTTAGAGCAGCTATTTTTTTCTTTTGTGATATAGCAGTCCCTGATAGAGTAGAATGGTTAAAGGACACTCCACACACAAATTATTGCAATTTATCCTATATATATGGAACTTAGTACAGCAGAATCCAAATAATTTATTATCTAAAAGAACTGAATGTCATTTTAGAGAACTTACGTTGTTATTTGTAGCGATGTGCAGAGATCGCATGGAAGTTTTATTGGACGCCGAATTAAGGAGGATGAAAATGTACAGAAGCATATTTGCGATTCTCGTAGCTAATTCTTCATGGCGATATCATCATGAAACTGTTGTTATTGTACATGTGCTTAGCAATATACCGTTATGATACGAAAAATATATGCTGAGGCCATACCGTTCATCTAATAATTGAAGCAGTGATTGGTTTCACTGACGATTATATATTTACATATCTATCTATCTATCTATCTATCTATCTATCTATCTATCTATCTATCTATCTATCTATCTATCTATCTATCTTATCTATCTATCTTTCTATCTTTCTATCTATCACTATCTCTCTCTCTCTCTGTCTCGTATCTCTCTATATATATATATATATATATATATTTTTTTTCTAGTTTCAGCTCAGAGCTGCGGAATACACATATATATATACACACATATATATCTCTTATTATAAAAGGCAGATTTTATCTGCCTCCTTTGGGAGTTATAAAAATCTACAATATAGGATTTCTTCAATTACAATTTACCTAGCATTTTTAAGAGTACAAATGCATCGCGTCATGCCAGGTCCAGTTTTTAAAATTTAAACCCATTAAGCAAAATTTACAGAAAACTCACATTCTGGTGTGTGTGTCAAATGCTTTTCTTAGTCTGGTTTACACCACACGCAAACGCACACACACAGTGGGCAACGAATAAAGTGAAACTAGATGTAATATTTGTTTCTCTCTATCACGCTGATAGATACATGAGTAAAAATGTATGGGAAGCTAACACATAAGTGTGAGTGAAAATGTTCTTGGAAGAGAGTAAATAGCCAGAGATAGTGATTTGAGGAAGACTACATTAAATAACCGTAGTGGCTTGTGTTAGTAAAGTAAAACATACACTCATACATACATAAATACATACATACATACATTACATACATACACACACACCACACTACATACATACATACACACACACATACATACATACACACATACATACATACATACATATACATATACAACAGACAGACAGACAGATAGACACACACACACACACATGATCCAGCATGGCCACAACCTCAAGCGGCTGAAACATATAAAAGAATAACAGAATATAAATGTGTGCATGTGTGTGAGAGAGAGAGTGTGTGTGTATATGTATGTATGTATGTATGTATATATATATAATAATGCAGTTTTTTCAACAGCTTGAACTAAAAGTCAGAGGGGAATGGGATAAACTACTTATATTAACTTGCTATTAAAGCAGGTAGTAATTTTATCTTGTCCTTATCATAGTGCAAGTTTTGAAGAGTGCATTTCGATTTTAACAGCTATTTTTTTCAAAGCTATATTGGAACAGCCTAGAAGACGAGCTCATCCTGATGAAAGATCTGTAGAAAACTCGACAAGGACATCCTGAAAAACCCTGGTGGAACAAAATCTCATCGTAATGTTGAGGAACTAGCAGAGAAGCTTGGATTTGGTCATTCAACCATTCATTGAGACCTGTGTGCTATCGGAAAAGTCAGCAAATTGGGTCAATGGGTTCCTCACGAACTTTCCGAGTCTAATTGCATGCAGAGAGTGAATGTATGCTTTCTTTGCTGTCACATCTCACCACTACTGCGCTATGTATATCTATATATATAAAACTGTAGTTGTGTGAGTGTCTGTCCCCTTCGATTTAGATTCCTAACTACTCCCACATTTTGCGGTGCGTGTTTACCAAATTTGGGTAGCTTATAGTCGTGATTCATATCGAGCCCGTCTGAGTATTAGCGCGCGTCTACGATGAGTCTACGATTTTTAAAATAATTTAACATCATTTTTTATTCCATTTTAATGAATAATTTTCGTGTGTCGATGGCGGCGAGTTAGTTGGCGTCCACGCTCACACCTGCACCTGTGGGGAAGGGAGTGTAAGGAAATCAACGTCGTAAGGCGTTGTCAAGGAGACAACGTTCTTTTAGAACAACGACTTCATGGCTTGAAGACACCCAAACAGACAGAAATGGTACTAAGAAGAAAGCGTCTACACGAGTCTACGATTTAAAAAAAAAATTTACCATCGTTTTTTTTCCATTTAATGCATTTTTTCGCTATTTATAAGGGAAGTAACTCTAAAAATGTCTATTATATATATATATATAGTATATAATATTATATATATATATATATATATATATATGATTATTATTATTATTATTAGATTATGAGGCAATAATAATAAAACAGTTAATTCAGTTATAAATGAAAAATTCCTAATTTCACAAATTTTTGGAATTCTTTTACAATTTGAATTTTTATCTGTTAGCGTAGGAAAATTCGTCATCCAGACCTGATCCCAATGTTGAATATTCGAGAACCAAATTAACGGCAGATTCTACATCTCAGGATCATACTGATTCCAAATGTAGATTGAGCTGCATGAGGAGTCCCGGACAGACAGAATTTCGCATTTATTATCATAGGTTCATGATATTCGTTTACTGAAACGGTCGTAACATCATTTGGAGTTTCTTTCTTCCTCATCATAGTTATTACTAGACAAATCTGTGAAGCATATTGTATATCTCTTGGACTATATGTTGGATTTACGTAGAGCTCTCAATAGGAGATTATGACGTTCATTTAGGTATCTCAATACTTCCTTAACGAGGTTATTACGTGCAACGAAGTGCCTGGATTATAGTAACACGGCAAAATTATATATACATATGTATGAGCGTGTTTGTATGTATGTATATGTGTGTGTGCGTGTGTGTTTACAAGAGCTGTGAGTTCAAGTCTCAAGATCAGCTATCGACATTTTCTATTCAAATGGGCTTTTCAAGCCATTATTTACTTGCTATTCATTACATTTTTATATGAATTTCAAGAAGCGTTACTCAGGCACGCTCCCCACAAAAGAATTATATCACTTATATTAATATTCCTATAACGTCAAGGATACACACACAAACAGACACAAACACACACACATATATATATAATGTGTGTACGCATATATATATATATATGTATATTATATATTGCATATATATGTATATGTGAATATATATATATGCATATATACATGCACATCCATACATGTATGTATATATACATATATATGTGCGTATGTGCATATATATATATTATATATATATATATATATATATATATATATCAAACTACTTGCAGATATATATATGTATATATATAAACATATATATACACACATATACATATATACGTATATATATATACATATATTTACATATATACATATATATGTACATATATATATATATATATATTATTTATATATATATATATATATATATATATATATATATAATATTTATATATATATATATATATATATATATATATATATATATATATATATATATATATAATATATATACATATATATAAATATATTATATATATACAGGTACTTAATACATAGGTGTGTAAGTACATGTGCATAATATATGTATGTCGAATGTTTCGAACGATTCTGAGTAGAAAACATACAATTTGTTATCTTCGTGACAATAAATGTATGTAAGAAATATCTCGTTATGAAATTCATATATTTGCTAATAAGATCTTTTCAATAGAAGCAACTTCCGTTGTCTGATATACGAAAACTATTACTAGAATTTTCATGAACAGATAACATTGGAGAACCACATAAATATACTAGATTCTTACATTCCCGCCCACCTCACGCAAACACATGCACACCCACAAACACGCCCATATATACATATATGAATATATATGTGTATGTATATATACATTTAAACACACACATACATATATACATATATATATGTGATATATAATATATATATATATATGTACATGTATATATTATATGTGTATATATATGTTTATATATAGGGAGAGAGAGACAGAGAAAGATAGAGTCAGATAGATAGAGAGACAGACAGACAGGCAGATAGATAAATAGATAGATAAATCGATAGATAGGTAGATAGATACATAGATACATTGATAGATAGATGGATAGATATATATATAGATAGATAGAGAGAGAGAGAGAGAGAGAGAGAGGAGAGAGAAAGAGAGAGAAATAGATAGATTGAAGTGTTAGTACTGATATAAAACGCAAACCACCTTAGAAACTTACGGCCAATTTGTTTTACGTCAAAACGTATCATACTTAACTTGTATGCATTCAGTAGCTTTTAGTTTGTTTGATCGCATATATGTGCTATTTCATACAAGTTGCTTTTAAATACACACACATACACACACACGCATATATATATATATATATATATATATATATATAATATATATATATATGATAATATATATATATGTATATATGTAAATCTTCATACGTATATACATATATATGCTTATATATGCTTGAGAGAGAGAGAGAGATTGCGTGTCATGTGTGTACATATATGAATACGTGTATATATCTTCGCATACCTGTTTCTCTCTGATGTAATGATAGCAAAGCAACAAGTATTTGCTTGTCATCTTACGTACGTTCACACACAGACACATACATATACACACACACACACACACACATGCCAGAAGACAGCCAGACACTCGCACATGTCATACATTGTCTACCTCTACTAAAGACGATATCAAAAATCCTCGTATTCTACGAAACATGATGCAGTGATCAGTAGTAAAATGCTGTATTTATCGTAGTTACACTATAATGAAATATGATGGCGTCTCGAACACACGGATACGATAAATTACATCTCGTCATTGCTTACTGTAAATATGCGAATGCATGAGTCAAGTTTCTCCGGTTGCAATTTTGCGTCTCTAGCATTTCCAGGAATAAAGTCACAGGTAAAATACCATTAACAGCAGGAAGGGAAAAGAATCCTTTAGAGAAATATCATAAATTAATTGTCATAAAATCCAAGTTGATGTCACAGCTTGCATGATATTATAATGCTATATATGGATTAATTACTCTTGCAGGAGTCAACGCTCATGAACTATAAAACAGAACAGCGATTTCAAGTTGCATTTGGAAATATAAGGAGCAATTGCAAGCCGCATGCATGTCTTGGGTGATAATGCTTTTAGGAACGTATCAATTTATTTTATGAATTTGACATGTTCCTCGAAATGGAGGCATAGCGTGTTTCTTCTACAACTGCATGGAGCTTGAATTAAGGAATGAGTTGAGGTTTAACTTACTGAAACAAACCATGATGCCATTAAGAGCAGAATGCTGAAAAAAAAAGCCTTTAGAGAAATGACATAAATGAATTGTCATTAAAACCGAGTTGATAGCTCTGCTTGCAAGATATTAGAAGGTTATATAGAAATTAATTTCTCTCACAGGAGCCAAAACACACGAATAGTAAAACAGCGCAGCTACTTCAAGCTACATTTGGAAATATAAAGAGCAATTTCGGGCCGTATGCATTTCATGGCCAAATGATCAATTTATCCTATCAATAAGAATATTTCCTCGCGAATAAGATCGAACACATTTTTATGCCTTTAAATGAGGGCTGAATTTTAAAATCATTTAAGTTTCAATTTAGAGAACCAAACTCAAAAATACGACGGTTACATCATCTACTTATATAATGTTACAATCCACCCTGCTGTGATGTATCGTCGATCGATTAAACGTTAATGTTAACCCTTGCTTATCTCAGATAAAATAATATTTACATACACACACACACACATATATATATAGGAATATTTACGCATACACTTATATAAGCGTGCGTATATATATTCTTTTTATATCTACTTTTTTTTTACTGCAACCATGCTAGAGCACAGCATTTCATCGAGCAAATCACCCCCACAACTTATTCTATCGGTCTATTTTGCTGAACCGCTAAGTGACGGGGACGTAAACACACCGGTGTCGGTTTTCAAGCAATGTTGGAGCGACCAAAACACAGACAAACTGACTTATTCATGCATACATATGTATGTATGTATATATATATATATATATATATATATATATAATATATAATATCACCGTGACCGACCAGACTATCAGATGTTGTTACACATCGTTGGTCACAATGTGAAGTGCATTGTTTTAGCTTCAAATGACGCCTCCCGCTGGCTTAGCGAGCAGGCCAATATATATATATATATATATATATATATACATTATTTATATATATGCGTATGTATGTATATATATGTATGTATGTGTATATATACATGCAGATATACACACGCATATAAACACACATACATATATATATATATACATTATATAACGGAATTAAATCCATAAACTTTTCCCCACAGTCTTCTGATTATATCTCTCGGCTTCTCTTTGGTAACTTATCCATCGCTCTCACATTCTCCCCTTTGCCTCTGCCTCACTCTCTCTCACTCTTTCTAATTATTTCCTTACGCTGACTCTCAATCCTCTCTGTCTATATATATACATATATACATCTATATACATACACACGCACACACACATATATATATATATATATATATATATATATATGCATATACATATATATATATACATGCAAAAATGTGTTTATATATATATATATATATACACTCGAATATATGTAAACATACTTGCATGTATACATAGGTGTATATAGGCCTATGTGCTGTGTGCGTGCTTGAATGTACGTGTGTGGAACCGATATATTTATTGCTATGTCTGATCGTTCTTTAGTGCTATCGATTAACATTTATATTCTTTCAGATTATTCACTTTGACACTTGCCGCGAAAAGGTTAATACTATTTTACAGTCATAATATACATCTTTTTTTTCTTCTTTTATATATTTGTATTTGTTTTTTATTTTTATTCCTGACATAAATGGTATTTTTTTTTTCTCTCCCAGATGTTGGCGTCTGGGTGAGATGTCAAACTGAAGGTGAATCGACGTTGATCATCTGTTTGAATTACAATTGGTTAATTTTTCATATCGTACTTTTCCTTGCATATATATATATATACAATATATATATATATATATATATATATTATATATATATATATATATATATTATATATATAAATTATATATGTATGTATGTATGTATGTATATATCAAGGAACCATGTTTGTCCATATGCATCCATGTCATTATATAACTGCAGACGCATATACATACTACAGATACACAGAGACCTACTCACAGACCAATATATACGGAAGCCAGAAACAAGTATATACACAAAAATATATATTTATATATATGTATATATATTTATATATATATATATGTATATGTATTTATATATAGAAATAGGAGAGAGATAGATAGGATATAGATAGAAATATATATATATACATATATATATATATATATATATATAATATAATATATATATATATATATTTAATTATTGAACAGTGTTTGATGCGCATGATCATTAGTAACACGGATAAAAATGATGACATCTTGTTCCGGATTTTATGCATCCCGAATACAAATCCTGCAGAGCGGTTTTTTTTTCCTTTTTCTTTTTAAAGTTCTATGGTTGTTAAATAATGTATTTCTGAAGCACTGGCATCGATTTAATTTAATAGCCAATTTCTTTCTTGCGGTATTTAATTGTGGAATGGCGTTGGAATGGCAAAAATCGTAAATGACATGTTGGTTTTTAGCAATAATTTTTCATATTCCAGAGTTCAACTTTTCTTGCTGACGGCTTTGATTTTCATGCTTTCTGGATGGATAAATTAAATTATATGTCAATTTTTGGAGTCTGTAAACTAAACCTTTGTCCTTTCCCGAACTCGCAGCTTCATGCGTAAGATCCATTAATATTTAACTACGAAATGTAAGTTGTTCTGCTCTACTGTTTGACTCAATAATTATCTCTGCAGAAAAACTAGCAGAACAGAATATATTTATTAGGTTTTTGATCAGTAATATCGCATTGTCAAGCAAATAGTCAGACGCTTTAACGTACATCGTTTCAAAGCTTATAAAATGAAAATAAATGCGCCGTTTTAAAGC
The DNA here is from genome assembly GCF_006345805.1 of Octopus sinensis. Taxonomy (NCBI): domain Eukaryota; kingdom Metazoa; phylum Mollusca; class Cephalopoda; order Octopoda; family Octopodidae; genus Octopus; species Octopus sinensis. The sequence continues at coordinate 13,029 of NW_021836639.1, read as the reverse complement.
CTAGCCAGGCTCATAGGCCCGGTTTCCCGGTTTCTATGGCGTCTGTGTTCCCCAGATGGACGTATATGTTTGCCAGTCCATCGCAGCGTTACTCATTTTTGCCAGCTGAGTGGACTGGAGCAACGTGAAACGAAGTGTTTTGCTCACGAACACAACACGTCACCCGGTCCAGAAATCGAAACCACAGTCTTACAATCATGACGCTGATACCCTAACCACTAAGCTATGCACCTCCACTTCTGCCCTTTTAAAGACTAGCCAGGCTCGTGGGCCCGGTTTCTCGGTTTCTATGGCGTATGTGTTCCCCAGCTTAACGGGACGCCAGTCCATTGCAGCGTTACTCATTTTTGCCAGCTGAGTGGAGTGGAGCAACGGGAAATGAAGTGTTTTGCTAAAGAAGACATCGCGTCGCCCGGTGGAGGAATAGAAACCACAATCATACGATCATGATGCTGACACCATAACCACCAAGCCACGCGCTTCCATTTTCAACGCTTATAACATGAATGAATCAGCCAGTATAGAGCTA
>NW_021836639.1:0-7500 GCF_006345805.1 Octopus sinensis | reverse complement strand
AATAATAATTCAAAAATCTAATAAAACAACCAGAATTGACGTAGTCACCACAAACACACACACACACACACACACACACGTATGCACACACACAAACACACACGTGCATTCACGTCCATGCTGATATACAAACTTACACAGCTTTGTAGACACACACACGTGTGCATATGTATTCGTATTTATACATATATTAATCATATAGACGGTTACATATATTTACGGTTACATAAAGTTTTGGTTACATACAACTTCAGTGCATAAACTCATGGGGTCACATTAACACATACACACATTCATGCGTATACACAGACATTATTACAGATATATACACATCCATACACTTATATAGCTATAGACACACACAATTATACAAACGTATTCAAGACGTATACAAGACACAGACTAAGACATGACCCGCACACATTTTTGTCTCTGGAGTTATACGCAGGAGTGGCTGTGTGGTAAGTAGCTTGCTTACCAACCACATGGGTCCGGGTTCAGTCCCACTGCGTGACATCTTGGGCAAGTGTCTGCTGCTATAGCCCCGGGCCGACCAATGCCTTGTGAGTGGATTTTGTAGACGGAAACTGAAAGAAGCCTGTCGTTTATATAAATAATATTATATATATATGTGTGTGTGTGTGTGTGATTGTGTGTGTGTGTGTTTGTATGTGTGTTTGTGTTTTGTGACTGTGTTTGTCCCCTAGCTTGTTTGACAACCGATGCTGGTGTGTTTACGCCCCCGTCAATTAGCGGTTCGGCAAAAGAGACCGATAGAATAAGTACTGGGCTTACAAAAAGAATAAGTCCCGGGGTCGAGTTGCTCGAATAAAGGCGGTGCTCCAGCATGGCTGCAGTCAAATGACTGAAACAAGTAAAAGAGTAAAGAGTATTATTAGACTTGTGTACACATCCATACACTTAAATAGCAATAGACACACACAATTATACAAACGTATTCAAGTCATATACAAGACACAGACTAAGACATGACCCGCACACATATTTGTCTCTGGAATTATACGTTTGTTCTTCTTATCGTCAGTCTAGTCTAGTTCAATCTATTGTATATATATGCTTTACCATATTAAATGGGATATTTCTTTTAGTATGGGTGGTTGGCAAGATCTAAAGTCTGTCTAAGTGCTGCTGTATATCCGTCTTTTTAAATTAGAAATTAGTTGAAATTCTTTCATTTTCCTTTCAAAAATCTCAAAAAGTGGAAGTTCCGTTTCATTCACTTCCATTGTAAGTCCGTTTGATTGATGAATGTTATTGATTAATTCTTGAAATTTTTTTTGTGATTTCTTTCTTATTTGTGTTTCGCAATCTGAAGCGTTCTTACGAGGAAGAAATATTTTTCAATTTCTTTTTGAATTCGATTTTGTAACGTTAATCAAAAAATTAAATGACTAAATAAATAAATAAAATAAAATAAAAGGAAAAGACAGGAAGAGAAAGAAAATAACTACAAGCGCAGGCATGGCTTTGTGGTTAAGAACCTCGCTTTGGAGCCACGTGTATCTGAGAACAGTTCTACTGATGGGCATCTCGAGTAACAGGCGGATCGAATATCTGCGAGTGAATTTGGGGGATGGAAACTCTGTGGAAACCCTCATGTATACACACACATACACACGCGCACACACAATCACTCACTCGCAGGTATATACATACATCCACACCGAACATTTATTCGTTCATAAAATGAGAATATCTATGGACAACTGCTTCGAAAGCTGCAGCTTCTATATCCATATATACATAGCCTGCTGATATATAAACACGTACGTGATACCATAGAAAGGGTCTATGAATCACAAATACAAACATATATATATATATATATATATATACAAGATAAGAAAATGGAGAAATACATCTCAATGTGTATAATTATATTATATATGTTGTATATATATCTATATATATATATATATATATATGTATATATATATGTATGTATATATATTATATGTATGTATATATATATATATATGTATATATATGTATCTATGTATGTAATATATGGATGTATGTATACGTATGTAATAATATATATATGTATGTGTATATATGTATATACATATATGTGTATATGTATATATATATATGTAGGTATGTATATATATATATATATACATATATATGTATATACACACACACATATATATATATCCACATATATATATGGGTATATACATAAATATATATATACATGTACATACATATATATGTATATATATATATACACACACACATAATATTATATAGATATATATATATATATTATATATATATAAGATATTATATATACGTATACTTACACACGTAGATATGAATATGTGCATAGTTTCTTATTAACAGTAAGACAGGCCCACGAGAAAAGCGCTGTGGCTTCGGGGACTTTCAGAGAAGAACAAAAATCCAATTTTTGTTGTCGCCTCCAGCGAGAAAATTTTAATAACATTACCGTAAATCAGCCGCTTTGTATTAATAAATATATTCGACAATAAGTTTCGGCACACTCGTAAAGAATGTTATGCTCAAAAACAGAAATACATAATTATACAGAGACATAGTCATCTATAGACGTATATATAAGTTTGTGTGTGTGTTGTGTGTGGTGTGTGTGTGTGTTTGTGCATGTATTTGCATACTTACACACACACACGTATACATACACGTATATATATATATATATATATATATATATATATCTACATATTTATGTTTGTATATTACCTATATATATAATATATATATATATATATATTATACATATCCGATAGTATTTATGTATATATATATATATATATATATATAATATATCTATAGTATACATTATATATATATATATATATATTATATATATATATATATATATTATATATGTATATATATGTATATATGCACACATTATATATGTATATGTATAGATATATATATGCGTATATATATGTACATATATATATATATATACATATATATATATATATTAACAATTAAGGAACGGCCATAATAGGCCATTCACCCACTAGAAATAACAGCCAAAGCTTCTACCGCAAATAAAGATCAATTCCGTAAACAGGAGAAAATTAAAAAAAACATTTACCCTGTAATTTCTTGTACGGTATACCGTTTCATCCGCTGTTTAATGGTAAACTAACCTGATTAAATTAAATCAAGTCAATCTTCCATAAGCCCTCGGATTCTTCAGCAAAAATAGCTCAAGTCGGAACAGATATTTTACACGAGGCATAACCCCATCTTGCCAAGTCATATCTGACCTAAAATTTTCAAATCGTCGCACTCGCGCCAAATTTATCGGCAGCAAATAAATATCAGCCGTCGATTCCATTACGGAATTAACCAAAAATTCATAATTAAATCAATATAGGGTGGCAAGGAAAAATTTTGTAGAATTTTATTGCCACCAGCGGCCCAGTGGGAAAAAATTAAATAGTCATAGACCATTTTTAAGTTCAACATTAACAATTAAGGAACGGCCATAATAGGCCATTCACCCACTAGAAATAACAGCCAAAGCTTCTACCGCAAATAAAGATCAATTCCGTAAACAGGAGAGAAAATTAAAAAAAAACATTTACCCGGTAATTTCTTGTACGGTATACCGTTTCATCCGCTGTTTAATGGTAAACTAACCGATTAAATTAAATCAAGTCAATCTTCTAAGCCCTCGGATTCTTCAGCAAGAAATAGCTCAAGTCGGAACAGATATTACACGAGGCATACCCCCATCTTGCCAAGTCAATATGCTGACCTAAAATTTTCAAATCGTCGCACTCGCGCCAAATTATATCGGCAGCAAATAAATATCAGCCGTCGATTCCATTACGGAATTAACCAAAAGATTCATAATTAATCAATATAGGGTGGCAAGGAAAATTTTGTAGAATTTTATTGCCACCAGCGCCCAGTGGGAAAAATTAAATAGTCATAGACCATTTTAAGTTCAACATTAACAATTAAGGAACGGCCATAATAGGCCATTCACCCACTAGAAATAACAGCAAAGCTTCTACCGCAAATAAAGATCAATTCCGTAAACAGGAGAAAATTAAAAAACATTTACCCGTAATTTCTTGTACGGTATACCGTTTCATCCCTGTTTAATGGTAAACTAACCTGATTAAATTAAATCAAGTCAATCTTCCATAAGCCCTCGGATTTTCAGCAAGAAATAGCTCAAGTCGGAACAGATATTTACACGAGGCATACCCCATCTTGCCAAGTCAATATCTGACCTAAAATTTTCAAATCGTCGCACTCGCGCCAAATTTATCGGCAGCAAATAAATATCAGCCGTCGATTCCATTACGGAATTAACCAAAAAATTCATAATTAATCAATATAGGGTGGCAAAGGAAATTTTGTAGAATTTTATTGCCACCAGCGGCCCAGTGGGAAAAAATTAAATAGTCTAGACCATTTTTAAGTTCAACATAACAATTAAGGACGGCCATAATAGGCCATTCACCCACTAGAAATAACAGCCAAAGCTTCTACTTAATTTTCTCCTGTTTCACGGAATTGATCTTTATTTGCGGTAGAAAGCTTTGGCTTTATTTCTAGTGGGTGAATGGCCTATTATGGCCGTTCCTTAATTGTTAATGTTGAACTTAAAATGGTCTATGACTATTTAATTTTTTCCCACTGGGCCGCTGGTGGCAATAAAATTCTACAAAATTTTCCTTGCCACCCTATTGATTGATTATTATATTATATATATATAAATATATATATATATATATATATATATATAGGCAACTATTATAATCTATATAATTATGTATAAAGCTATCTATCTCTCCATCCCTCTCTCTCTCTGTATGTCTCTCTCTCTCACTTTCTCCTCTCTCTATATATATATGCGTGTGTGTGTGTGTGTGTGTGAGTGTATGTGTGTCTGTAGGTGCATGCAGGGACAGGAGGAGTAGTGGTCGAATAAAATCGAGAACCCCCCTCTGCCAATAGAAAAGAAGCTAAAAAAAAGAAGTAAAGAAAAATAGAACAAAAATGCTATTGACTTTCGTGTAACATAAATTGCTGTAGAATTGATATAATTGCCAGGCTGTCGTTGCCACAGATTGAGACGCAACAGTCGTCTCTTTAACCCCCGAATAAAATAATAATAATAATAATAATAATAATAATAATAATAATAATAATAATAATGATAATAATAATAATAATAACATTAATCCTAATAATAATAATATAATATAATAATATATAATAATAATAACAACAACATAACAACAACACACAATAATAATAATATAATAATAATAATATAACGATAATAATAATATAATAATAATAATAATAATAACAATAATAATAATAATAGCTATAATAATAATAATAATAATATAATAATAACAATAATAATAATAACAACAACAACAACAATAACAATAACAACAATAATAATAATAATAATAATAATAATAATAATGATAATAATAATAATAACAATAATAAATGGCACGCACAGAAACTAATCTGTGGAACTACAGAAGGGAATTGTTTTATAAACTAATTTGGTGACTCGATTGGTTAATTAGTTACAAAATTGCACGCAACCTCGTCCTTCCTCTTTTTTCGACTTTTTTCCTCTGTCTCTTTCTCCCAGCATTTGGCTTCCGATAATGGATTGAGTCTTTGCTGTTGTTTTGTTTTTGGTTTTGTTTTTATATAGTCATTGTTGATGTTTTTGCAGTTATTTAGCCCCAGTTGTGATCTGATTGGGTAGATATAATATTATCCGTGTTCTGATTGCTTTGAACAAATGCATTCTATTAGTGATTGTTCTGTTCTTTTTTGGTTTTAAGGTCTCTAAGATCATATTATGTAACGATATTTCAATAAGCGAGGGATCTGAGCGTTACATATCTTCTATGTCTGTAGTTTGATCTACAGCCTAAAGGCTTTTTTGTAGACTCGTTGCTGGCGTTGTACTGGCAGAAATCTTAAAACCTTGAAAAAAAAAGATCTAGTGATATTTCTTCCGGTGCATTACCTTCTGATTAAAAGTAATTGATACTATTTTTCTCCACGGAAGCATATCTTAAAAAAGATTTCTTAATCCAGATGCTAAACATTCAAATGATTAACTGCAACGTTCTTATGAAATTATTTTTGTGATGTCTCATATATTCTCTTGTTCGTATTTCGATTTTCGATTTTGCTTTTGGGAAAACATACTTCAATACATAGATTTTATCTTATCAAAACGCAGAGTCATTAGGATACCTTACAAAATGCTTAGTGGCATTTTCTTTTTGGCTCTTCGTGTTCTCGGTTCAAATTCCGCTAGGGTCAAATTTGTCTTTCATCCTTCGGGAGTGGATACAATCGCTATCAGATCTCACCTTGAATTTCTGGCAATTTCTCTATTGTAGGAAGGATTATTTGTCTTACTCAAATTCAGAACCATATATATACATACACATACATATATATGCATATACATACATACATATATATTATAAATATATCATATATATAGACTCACATAAATATGCATATATATATATATATATATATGTATATATATACATATATATACATATATAATTAAAATTTTTAATTTATTTTATTTCTATGTTTTGGTTTATGTTTTTCACTGTTTGATTTCCCTAATAGAGGTTTTATCTCTAATTTATATATATATATATATATACATACACACTAGGCTTCAATATGGCTTCTCTCTACCAAATTCAATCAAAAAGTATTTTTCACCCCGTGGCTTGAGTCGAAAACTCCTGCTTACAATGACACGCATTGAAACTGAATCCGAAACCACGACCTTCCCAAGCGAACATCTTACCATGCCTGACCTTATAACGCTTTGGCTTCAGGTTTAACTGTTTTGTGAAATAAAATGCTAGAAAGAACGCTATAACCTCATCACCATTTACATAAGGAAATTTTATTTGAGCTTTAAAAGTTTCACGTACAAAATGGCTGACATTTTCATTGGTGAAGAGAAGAAAATATTTAGATTAAAATCTGCCTTTTACGTAAGAATCGCATATGACAATTATAGCTATACACATCGGCCATTAAGATTTCGGGCTTTTTTACGATTTCAAGAATTGTGGAAGACATCAGTTATACATTTATGTGCAGATGTACACACGCTCATGCGCCTATGATATATATATATATATGTGTGTGTGTGTCTATGGGTGTATTCTTGTGTGATAAATATATTTATATGTGTGTGTAGTCATGCGTTTTTGTATTTTGTATGTAACTACTGATTTGCATACGAAGAGAGAGAAACATATGAACAGAGAGACAGTGAAGGGGAGAGAGCGAGAGAGGGGAGAGATAGATAGATATAGATATTCACACACACACAGGTATATATATCTGGAGAGAGAGAGATGATAAGAGACGCTAAGAGAGAGGGGAAAATAACCACAGATAGAGACAATCTAAGGCTAGATTGAAAAATTGAGGAGA
>NW_021836638.1:5000-15864 GCF_006345805.1 Octopus sinensis | reverse complement strand
CATAAGGGCCGGTTTCCTGGTTTCATGGCGTATATATTCCAAACCTTGACTGGACGCCGGTCGGTCGGTTACAGGATTACTCATTTTTGCTAGCAGAGTGGATGGAGCTACGTGAAATGAAGGGTTTTGCTCAAGAACACAACGCGTTACCCGGTCCACAGATCGAAACCACAATATTATGATCATGAGTCCAACATCCTAACCACTACGCCACGACCCTCACTCTCGAGCAAAATGGTTGTAAAACATTCATGAGCTCGTTCGGTCTCGTTTGAGGTTCCAGCCAGATCAAGTGGAAATGGTTGCTTCTGACAGGACCTGATCGAAGACATGCTTAAGGACTCTGCCCGGACGATCCTTCAAGTGCGAAGAGATGAGATGAGTGAGAATTTATATAGATTAAAGATTAGTATAATACTTCCTTGAAGAGATAAAACTGTATGTGTAATCTGTCTAGAGGATTGTAGCCAGTAATCTTTTATCTTGTATATTTTATCTTTCATCTTACTCGATTCAGTCATAGACTGCGGTCATGCTGGGGCACTACCTTGAAAGATGTAAGTCGAACAAATCGACACTGACATAAATCTCTTTCTTGAACGCTAATTTACAGGACGTAAAAACGGTTGTGAAGCGATGTGAGGGACACAAAGACAAAGAGAAACACGTGTACACAGACGCACACACACACACATACACATAGAAATATTTATATATAAATATAAATGTCTATATATATATATATATTCTTTTACGGGTTTTAGTCATTTGACTGCAGCCATGCTGGAGCACCGCCTTTAGTCGAGCAAATCAACTCCAGGACTCATTCTTTGTATTCTATTAACTTGTTCTATCGGTCACTTTAGCTGAACCAAGTTATGGGGAAATAACCACACCACCATCGGTATCAAGTGATGCTGGGGACAAACACAGCAGATACAAACATACATACCACACACACCACACACACACACAATATATATATATATATATATATATATAAGATATATATATAGAGAGAGAGGAGAGAGAGAGAGAGGAGAAAAAAATTAAATATAAAATATAAATTTACAAAGTGGGACAAGAACGCAAAAACACACAAGGAGACGACACAAAACAACAGACGGGTTCACTGAAGCCTCTAATCTTCAGTCGGGAACCGGATCATCTTAGTAATTTCGGCTGTTTAATCTCGATATTACTCCGACCCGGCCAGCCCCAAGGAAAAACCAAGCCACAGGCATTGGATTCTGGGAAAGAGGGTCGTATGCATACGGAACAAAGACAGGACAGGATGCCACACGAATATAAATACAAGAAACAAAAATATATATAAAAAACAGAAATAAAAAACACGAAGGTGGGTGGACAGTACAAGGACAGGAGCGTCTTACGATTTAGACAATTTTTAACTTATCTTGGCTGGCGTAAATGAAAAAAGCCTTCACGGGCCAAAACGAAAACAACGTGAGCGTGGCAGCGGTCAGGCCGAAATGACCAGTTTGAACGCGCGGTCACGTGAGAGCGCGGAAGAAGAAAGAGAAAGAAAAAAGAAAGGCAGGGAGCAAGGAATCAAAGAGAGAGGGAAATAAAGGGACGAAGGCACCAGGGGAGAGAGAGAGAGAGAGAGAGAAGGGAGTAATAAGAGAGGGGAGGAGAAACAGGATTGGCACAGCAATAGAAATAACGGTGCAAATAAGGTGGGGGAAGAATCAGAGGCAAGAAAAGAGAAAGACACATACTATAGAGAGAGTGTGTAAAGACGTTGTACAAGGTAAGGATGTGTAGTAATATATATATACGTCGACGACGGACTTCTACCAAATCAGTCACAAGGCTTTGGTCGGCCCAAGGCTTGAGTAGAAAATATTTTTCCAAGGTGCCACGCAGTGGGACTGAATCCAGAACATATATATATATATATATATATATATATATATTATATTATACAATAAGGGTTTAGCAACAAGTTGCTTGACCACATCCCCAAAATTTTAGAAATAGCAGCCAAAAGACAACAATTTCTTTTTCTACAAAAATATGTCTCCACAGACAACAATATTTGTAACTCACACATGGCAAAAAAGAAGAAAAATAATGAAATCAAACAGTCTTCGATTAATTATGGACGCGTTTCTGGATTAGGATCATAAGACCCATTTCCTTTGTCAACATAGTATTTCGATAATAATAAATCTGAAGATGCTAGGAGAACTTACCCATTATATTTCTGACCAAGTGTCATCAGAACGTATAAAAGCCAATCAGCATATCCACATTTATATAGGCGAGTGAGTTCGTACTTCCCTCCAATTTTCTACCATGTGCGTCACAAAATAGTACTGCCGAAAAACGATTCGTAGTTTTGTCGTCGGGGAGTGAAATAATCATTACAGATATAGGGTGAAAAATTATTAATTTAATAAAATCAACAAATTTCACCTAGTAGTTTTTCGGTATGGAAAAGGACCATATTCGGTAAAAACTTATACAAAACGTTTTTTTTATATATAATTATAACAATAAGGGTTTAGCAACAAGTTGCTTGACCACATACCGAAAATTTTAGAAATAGCAGCCAAAAGACTATTTCTTTTTCTACAAAAATATGTCTCACAGACAACAATATATATATATATATATATATATATATTATATATATATATTATATATAGATATATATATGGAGCTTCGCCTCAGTCTTTGTAACTTCACATCGATCGACAGACGGCATTGGTTTCTTTACCTCACCCGTAACTGTGCGGCTCGGCAAAAGATAAACGATAGAATAACGACCACCCTTAAGAAACAAATACTGGCATCGATTTATTCAGCTAAAACCCCTGAAGCTAGAGGCACCCCCATGGCCGCAGTTCAATGACTGAAACCAGCGAAAGTTAACCATTAAAAGCTAAAAGGTAAAACCCATTGCTTTTTCTTACTCGCAATAAACCATTAATAAAAAACTAAGTGTTGTAAACATGAATTTAATTCCAGGTACTACAGCCTTAGTTCTTGACATCGAAGCCTCTGAAGCTCGGACATATTAAGAAATTATGAGGCATTTATTAAATTTAAACAGCATTTAATTTCCAGATACACTTATATCTTGGCATAGTTAATTGACATTAGCTTTAAAATCATAAACTTAAATAAATCACGTTGGTAAGTTATTAAGCAGATTCCACCGTTTTCTAAGACTATAATTATTATTAATAGCACATATTTTATTTCCACAGCTCCTTGACGGCAGCTAAACATTTCTCTAAGTAATATAATTTAAATGTGAGTGTACATGTGTGCGTATATGTCAGTGCGTATACATATATACACGCGCACACACTGATGTATTTGTGTGTGAGTGAGTGTGTACATGTGCGCGCTCGATCCTGTCCAATTTTTTTCCTCTTATGCTGTTTTCAAATGTACTTAGACATAGCTGTTTATATTATATTACATATATAAACACAAACTGCGCACAAGACCACACACATATATATACACACACACATACATGTGTATGCATGTATAAATGTACATGCCTACTTATAAATATGCTTACACACACACATATATATACACATATATACAAACATACATACATACATATACATACGTGTGTAGGTCTGTACGAGCGTGCATATATGTATACGTACACACACACATACACACATATATATATATATATATATATATATATGTGTGTGTGTGTGTATGTATTAAGTATGTATTTCTATAAAGAATAGCTAAAATAAATGAAAAAATTATGATTCCAGATATATATCTATCGTCATAATAAATTATATAAATTGCACACGCTACCAACACACATCATGTTCGTGTGAATTTTCTGACTTGGTAGATTAAATTCTCGATAAAAGCTAACGGTTAAATCTTATGATATATAGAGCAGCAATTTTCAACCATTTATTGCTCAGCCCTTCTTTTCATCGAATAACACTTCACAAAATATCCTTCCTAGGTTTTGAAGAAGAAATTTTTCTTACAGATTATAATAATCCAACAGCCGGTAAGTTTCCAGACTAGTATGATATACCGTAGTAGATGGCCCGTAAGACGCACCTCTTTTTACCCCCAAAATGACTTTAAAAAACCCTCTGCGTTCAATGCATTCAATGTAGACTCAAAACTCACGGCTGTTGGCCGAAATTATACATCAGAGGTCACGTAGATGTTTGCTACCATCTATTGGTGAACAATCACCAACGGTATGTTTATATCGAATGTGGATGTAATAAATTGCTTATAATTACCGGTAATAACATAAAGTAATACAGGTAAATGGAGGGATTAAAACATTATTTTAGTGGTTATTTATTTTTAAAAAGTGTAGCCTAATCTAGGGTGCATCCTATGCACTCGTGCGTCTTATAGGCCATCAAATACGGTAAGCATATCCACATTGCCTTACATTAATCCCATCCGATACATTTCAACCTTTGACATGTCTGTATCGACAAATGCTTCCTATGTTAAATTTTTATGGAAGATGCTAAAGAAAGCCAGGACCTTTATAGTGAAGTATAGAGTGCACCTCAACACACACAGATAGATAGATAGATAGATAGATAGATAGATAGATAGATAGATAGATAGATAGATAGATAGATAGATAGATAGATAGATAGATAACGGGAAGCTTTATGAAAATAGACAAAAGACGAAGGCAGGTGGAAAACAAACAAACAATTGTATTAGTATGGCGCTCAGGAAATATAAATAAAAATAAAACAATTCTTTAACGTTTCGAGCCTACGCTCTTCAACAGAAAGATACACAGAGAGAAAAAAAACACAGAAAGAAGGACAGAAAAAAAATGCGTGCAGTAACTAACGAATCAACATGGCGATCTGATTTCGGCCAGAAGTCAAAGATCAAAGATGAGACGCGAAAGCGAAATTAGGGGAGATAATAGGGTTGAGTGACCAGCTCCAACATAAGGGTGTGTGTGTGTGTATGAGAGAGTATTAGTGCGTATGAGAGGTCTGGACGTGTGTATGTATAGGGTTGGTGTATGTATTAGTATGTATTAGTAGATAGATAGATAGATAGATGTATATATATATATGCATACATACATACACACTCACACACACACACACACACATATATATATATATATATATATATATATATATATATATATTACAAAAATATAAGAGGAATGACCACTAAGTGAACATCCATTATCCTAGATGTCGACCCCCTATGGTCTTACCACTAAAAAATGATGTTCTCAAGAAAATATATAGTTGTTAATTAAAGATTTTCATATTGGGCCGAACACTTCTCACGCTCTCTGTTAATACACACACAACAGAGTAACAAACTATTTTCTGGTTCATATAGAACTCCAAATAAACCCAAGGTAATATCCGAATGTGAAGTCCATCATCAACCGACTTTGTAAATCCATAATTACATTCCCCAGTAATTATGATCTATTTTTCACAGAGTGCTATACGAGAAAATGCATAAAACCTGGGTTTCACATGTTTCGATATTTCTGCATCTTAGACTTACAGATGTCCTCTGTCCACAGACGCTGACGATGCTTTAATTTCCTGAGTTTTACCAATTTCTTTGAACAATCAATTGACCAATTGAATAACCAAAAACACGAAGCACCAAAAATGTGCCTCAGAAACAGCTGTAAGTCTACGATTCATAAATAAAGAAATATGTAAAGCCCTTTATTTATGACTTTACTTATGTATGTATATATATGTGTGTGTGTGTGTGTGTGTTTGTGATATATATATATATATATATATATATATATATGCATACATATGTGTGTGTGTGTGTGTGTATGTGTATGTGCGTGTGTATGTATATTACATACATACGTATACATATATATATACATAAGGAATCGATTGATACATTACTTTTCTAATGAACATAGTCGTTTAATGAACAACATTAATTTTTATGAATAATTATTTCTCTAAATGTTAAATAAGTTGAGTGTTTACAATCATAGCTTGTAATCTCGGTAATTATTTTGTAGTCATCATTAGTTATATGGTGATTACATGGCGCCAACTTGATTTTGTGTTTATGAAAAAAAAAAACAACTTGGTTTACAAATACATGTTTCCAGGTTCATCTCCGCTGTACGGCACTATGGAAAGATGCTTTCAAGTACAGACTTCATAGGTTGAATAAAGCTCTAGGAAAAGAAAACGAGTTGAGGGAAATATGCCGAAGCCTGTATGATATATATATATACATATATATATATATATATATATATACGATAAACGTCGCCCTTTTCAAGCCTAGCCAGGCTCATGGACACGATTTCTCGGTTTCTGTGGCATATGTGTTCCCACCAGCTGGATGGGACGCCAGTCCATCGCAGCGTTACTCAAGAAACAGGAAGAGAGAGTGAGAGAAAGTAGTGGCGAAAGAGTACAACAGGGGTCGCCACCACCCCTTGCTTGAGCCTCGTGTAGCTTTTAGGTGTTTTCGCTCAATAAACACACACAACACCCGGTCTGGGAATCGAAATCACGATCCTCCGACCGCGAGTTCGCTGCCCTAACCACTGGGCCATTGCGCCTCCACATATATATGTGAATATATTTCTTCCCATTTTCTTGCAAGTCGCTTGAGGCTTTCAATTCTCACCTTAAGACGACAAACGACTGGCCTTGAGATACTTGTGCTACGTAAAAACAAAATTTTTAAAAAATAAAACTTTATTCGACCTAAAAATGTTAGTTTTGGCGAAAACTTTGGAAAGCATTTAGCAGGAGCAATTACATTTGTCAAGCATCATGTAAAATTTTATACCAGCTCAAATTTATGTTGCTCAAAATTGTTATCTGTTGTCAAAATTTTCAAAAACCTTCTAACTCATTACGAAATAAGAATTACATAATAACAATAATAATTATTATATAGGCGCAGGAGTGGCTGTGTGGTAAGTAGATTGCTAACCAACCACATGGTTCCGGGTTCAGTCCCACAGCGTGGCACCTTGGGCAAGTGTCTTCTGCTATAGCCCCGGACCTACCAATGCCTTGTGAGTGGATTTGGTAGACGGAAACTGAAAGAAGCCTGTCGTATATATGTATATATATATATGCATGTGTGTGTGTTTGTGTGTCTGTGTTTGTTCCCCTAGCATTGCTTGACAACCGATGCTGGTGTGTTTACGTCACTTAGCGGTTCGGCAAAAGAGACCGATAGAATAAGTACTGGGCTTACAAAGAATAAGTCCCGGGGTCGAGTTGCTCGACTAAAGGCGGTGCTCCAGCATGGCCGCAGTCAAATGACTGAAACAATTAAAAGAGTAAATGAGTATATAATTATAATTACATAATTATAAATGTGCATGAGTAGATAACAGGAAACCTGTTTGTATACTGACTTAGTCGGCTGGCTATCTACAATTGTGCAATCCAGAAATTTGCTGACATTGCCGCTTAAAATATTGGAGAGTGTGTAAATCGATTACAACGTCCCGAGTCTTTAATTGGGACTTACTTTATTTAACCCGAAAAGATTAAAGGCATATGCGATCACGACGGAATTTGAACTCAGAACGTAAAGACGGACGAAATGCTGCTCAGCATTCTGTCCAGCGCGGTAACGATTCTGCCAGCTCACCGCCTTATTGTTGCGTATAATATTGATATACAAAGAAGAGTGGATTGTCGCGGCCAGAACAAATTTGATCGCTGATGTGCTGGAACATGCTTACGTGGGGTTAAACAACACCAACTACCAATAAAACGAAGACATTAATTACATTACTAAATGCTCTTAAACTCTTGACACGCTGTATGTTCTGTAAGTCTGTCCGATTAACGCTGATTTAAGGTTAAACAACATCACCACCACCAACAACAACAGTGACAATGTGCTTTTTTGTTGTTTTTCTTAGTTAGGTAGCAAGTTTGGTGATGGAGTAATGGAGCTCATAGTCTAAGATGGTGGCTAGATGAGGTATTCGAATAACCTATCTTGATGTCTGGTGATATATCGATCAGTGAGTCATTCTCACTCTTTATCTTTCTCTCTGACACGTGACTAATGTCTATTTGTGTTCGTTAGTAAAAACAACAATTATAAGTACGTAAACAAAATGATGAAATATGGCTCGAAATTTTCTAGAATTATCTACACAGTATGTCTTAAGACAAAACTCCTATCATATTGTTTTATGATAATCAACTGACACTGTCCCACTACGCTGCCTGGTCCAGTAATGTCAGTTTGCGAGTGAAGCCGAGACAGAATGTCGACAGAGAAGCAACTGGAATACGATCAAATTCAGCGCATTTACATATCCCTTGATATATCTGTGTGATTTCAGTCGAGTTAAGGATCATTTTGCTTTGTTCAATGGGGAATATTCCCCTGTTAAACTGGGATATCTTCTTTCGCTGTATTGAATCGATTCGCATTATAATTCCAGGCCAATTCCAAAAATAAATAAAGAGTCGACTTTAAAATTGTAGTTATAATGCCAAAGTTCGCTAATGTTTTCGAAAATATGGTGTTTATCAATTTGAGATTTATAAACATTTGTGACATCCTGTATATATTCATTTATATGCATCATGAATAAATGAATGCGAAATTTTCTCGCCAACTTATTCTATTCTTTAGACATATTGCGGCAGTAAAATCTAGCTTTTTGGAAAGGTTAAACTTTGCAAGTTTAGTTACCGCAAGATCTTGGCCGAATCCTCTTGACGTTTAGCATCATAAAATGTTGGCACATGCAACGGATAAGCAATGAATGTGTGAGCGTATGTTGCTGGTCTTTCTGTTTAAGAATTTTCCTTTGGAACAACGAGATTTCAAGTTCGATCTCACTGCGTGACATTGGATGTCAGACAAATGTCTTTTTGCCACTGTTTTGGGTTAACCAAAGCTTTGCGAAAAGCACAAACAATATAGAACCTCATCATACGGACTGTTTTTGCTCTTTGATTATATTTCATCTGCCATCCATTTTAAGATCCCCGTGACTGGAACCTCAGAGCGTTTAACAGCGTCCTCGTTTCGCCCGCAAGTCACGAAGGCTCTAAAAATGTGAGATACACAACAAATCTTTCCCTGGCTAAGGTCCGTTGTCCTACAGAATGTGTTTCCCAAGAAAATAAGCACCAGCTATAACAAATGACGGAAAACTGTATGTCTGGTTACGAGTAAGTTGTGAGTTCGAGTCCAGGCTTTTTTTTCTGTTTCGTTTTTTTTTTCTTACTCGTTTCAGTCATTAGACTGCGACCATGCTGGGGCATCGCCTAGAAGAATTTTGGTCGCACTTATAGACCCCAGCATTTTATTATTTTTATGTAAAGCTTGGTATTTATTCTATCGGTCTATTTTGCCTATCCCCTAAGTTACGGGGTTGTTAACACAGCAATATCGGTTGTCAAGCGCAGATAGGGCACAAATAAATACACACACACACACGCCTGATAGCGCTAAGTTGAGAACGTGTTATTAAGGCACACTACTAGAGACATACCCAAAACAAAGTGTGGACACTATATTTTAAAGTCTCCAATCTAAATTTCAAGTTTAAATATAACCTATATATATATATAGATATATATAATATATATTATATATATATATATATACTAGCAGTATCGCCCGGCGTTGCCGGGTTTGTAAGGAAATAACTATATAAGCATTTTTAGAGAGTTATTTCCCTTATATAATAGCAAAAAAATGCATTAAAAATGGGAAAAATGATGACAAATTTTTTTTTTGAATTGCAGACTCATCGTAGACGCGCGCTAATACCCAGAAGGGCTCGATATGAATTACGACTATAAGTTACCCGCTTTTGGTTGCACTGCACCGCAAAATGTGGGAGTAGTTAGGAATCTAAATCGTAGGAGACAGACACACAACTTCACTTTTATATATAAAGATATAAGGGAATTTTTTTAACCACTATGTGGAAACCCTTATGCTAGAAGAAGATCCGCTATGGTCTTAACCACAAAGGATTGTTCTCCAGAAAATCTTCTGGAGAACAATTCTTAGTGGTTAAGTGTGTGTGTGTGTGTGTTTGTATATGTATATATTCTTATATTTATATGTGTATATATAATTATATCGATAGGTAGATATATATATATATAAATACACACACATAAGCGCTTACATACATAACTATGTACAGGCATACATAAAATCACGGTTGAAAACTCTCGTCATATACGCAGCAGTTATAACTATCAAAGCAACGCACGTAATACGCATACATGTAAGTATTCATGTATGGCAAATATTCTGCAAATACTGTGAATATTAATTCGATTAACTTGCCTGCAGTTGCACTCATACGTTCTTCAAACATTGTCTCATGGCTTCATATATGCGTCTGTTTATGTACGAATGTGTATCTGTGTAGATGTGCGCGTTTGTAATGTACGTGTGTGTGCGTATCTGGCCTTATTGTCGCTCGATCTGATTCAATAATCCTGCCTCTAATTACATATCAAGTTATGCTTATATACTATATTTGCTAACTTGTGTGGTGTGTGAGTGTGTGTGTCTATGTACGTCTATATGTTGCTGTACACACACACAGACATATATTTGAATATCAGAATTATATATATATATATATTATAATTTGTATATATATTATATTTGTATATATATTATAATTGTATATTATATATATATATATATTATATATATATATATATATATATATTATATATATATATATATATGAATATATGATATATATGATATATACATATATATATATATGAATATATTATATTATATACAAAATTAATATGTATATTTATATATTCACACACATATACATATACATACATATATATATACGTAT
>NW_021836637.1:20000-23274 GCF_006345805.1 Octopus sinensis | reverse complement strand
TCTTGAGCAAGACACTTTATTTCACGTTGCTCAAGTTCACTCAGCTGTAGAAATGAGTTGCGACGTCACTGGTGCATTTACTCAGCATTACCTGACACCTTTGGGATTTATTGACTCCATTACATCTCATAACCTTTATATAGAGAGTGAGACAGAAAGGAGGGAGACGGGAGAGAGAGGGAGTCAGTATGAGACAATATATTAGACAAAGTTTAATAATTTTCATCAAATAAATCAAATGATGCAGATTGGATGTTAAAATGGATTATCCTTTTATTTCATAATCCCATCCCAGATTATTGTTTCTGAGAAAAAAAGAACCAAGATATCCATAAAGAGATTTAATGAAAAAGATTACAGAGATGTACTTGCATTGCAAGTGATTTGATCTGAGATCGTGTGCTGAAACGAAAACAATTGCAGCGTGGAAGGTGTTTGTAAGCCATTTAAGATACACACAAAAGCCGTTCGATTTACTTCAACATTTAAGTTCAATTCGTCAAAGTATTTTCGTCGCTATAAGACCGCGACCTGCGGTCTTATAGAAAAAAATTTTAATTAATATATATATATATATATATATATATATATATATATATATATACATTATTTACATTTTATTTACATCGTTGCGGCTGATATACCTGCCACCCTTACTCAGGTGTTTTGGTGGAAATTTCAAACGTCGGCTCTCATTCCTCAGGTACTTTTCGATGTTGCCATTATGAATATTATTATTTTTATTATTATTATTATTATTATTATTATTATTATTATTATTATTATTATTATTATTATTATTATTATTATTATTATTATTATTATTTTTATTATTATTATTATTATTATTATTATTATTACTTTATTATTATTATTATTCATGTCACTGCCTGGAATCGAAGTCGGAATGTTGGGTTTAGTAGCCCGCGCCATTACCCACTATGCCATATTCCCGTGGGCATATGGCATAGTGATTAAGACACCTGATGAACGCTGGAGGGTATATCACGAGTATAGTTCATGAAAATATCACTTCTATAATTCATGTATATATATATGTATTCATACATATGTATATATATCTTTATATATTTTTTATATATTTCATATATATATATATATATATATATATATATATATATATATATATATATATAAATATTATATAGATATATTATATATATATATTATATATATATATATACATTATAATATATATATATATATATATATATATAGATATATATATATATATATATCTATATATATATATATATATATATATATATTATATATATATATACATTCAATTCTGGGGGATGTCAATTTATTTACTGCTATTCCTTGAAGCAAGGCGAATTATTTTTTTTTACGTTCTTTGCCCTCAAACGTCTTTGCCAGTTCAAAAACCCTGAAGCTTTACGATAGTGTCACATTTATACTGACTGCTATTTCTAATAAACATTGGTGCCTTGTTGAACCACAACTCACTCACTCTCTCTCTCTCTCTTTCTCTCTCTCTCCCACTCTTTCTCTCTCTGTCCCTCTCTCTCTCTCTCTCTCTCTATATATATATATATATATATATATATATATATATATACATACATGCACACAGATACATGAATAGATATTTGTAAATATATCTCTACATATATGCAAACAGACATGCATAAATGGATACACACGCACACACACACAAACACACACACATACACACACACATATATATATATATATATATATATGTATATATACACACACACATATATATATATATATATATATATATATATATTTGTATACATTTACGTACGTGTGGTTATACGGATAGATAGATATAGTAGTATTATATATATTATATATATATATATTATTATATACATTATATATAATGTATGTCCAATATATACCTACTGATACATCTATACATACAAATGCAGACATGTAATAGTGCGCGTGCGTGTATAGACTTGACAATAATGATGATGACGATTATGATGATGACGTTGACGAAAGCTGCTTACATGTATATAAAATGTCTGACCTGATTTTTGACTAAGAGGCTGCAGTCGTTAATGTAAGTCAAGTGTGACTCAGTTTCAACATTCTTAACACACACACACACACACCACACACACACATACACACACACACACACAAACTAACACAGATAAACACGCAGGTGACTCAGACCAACAATTACTGCTATATCGTGCCTACCCAGATGTGGCAAGCTAGTAGAAACGTTAGTGCCCCGCGCGAAATGCTTAGCCGTATTTCGTTCGTCGCTAAGAACTGAGTTCAAATTCCACCGAGGTCAACTTTGCCTTTCATCATTTCGGGGTCGATAAATTAAGTACCAGTGACGCACTGGGGTCGATTAATCGACGTAATCCGTTTGTCTGTCCTTGTTTGTCCCCTCTATGTTTATTCCCTTGTGGCTAATAAAGAAACAGATATTTCGCCCGTCGATAGGTAATGAGTTCTAATTCAGCCGAGGTCGACTTTGCCTTTCATCATTTCGGGGACGATAAATTAAGTACCAGTCAAACACTGAAGGTCGATGAGTTCGACTTGTTCCCCGCCCAAATTTCACGCCTTGTGCCTATTGTAGAACTATACATCTTGTTCAGCCTGTTCGAATTGTGCCAATGCTAACATTCACTTTTAACGTTTTAGTGTCGATAAAATAAGAAACAGGTTCATATCGGGGTCGAAGTAATAAACTAGCAAACTCCCACAACATCAATTTGGGACTTGTATATATGGCTTTTTTTCACTTTCTCTATTCCTCACTCACTCTTTACATATATATATATGTGTGTGTGTGTGTGTGTGTGTATGTATGTATGTATGTATGTATTTATGTATGTATGTATGCATGTATAAATATATATATATATATATATATATATATATATATATAATATATATATATATTAATCAATTTAGAGTAGTAAAAAATTCGATAAAAATTTATCACTACCAGCGGCCCAGTGGAAAAGAAAAATAGTCATGAGACTAAAATGTAAATATATAACAATTTAGGAATGGCCTTAACAGGTCATTCGTCCACTAGACAGAGCAGCCATAACTCCAACCGCCAAGTAATGTAATTCGGAAAAAGGTGAAAAATTAAAAACGTTTACCCTAATTCATCTTTTAGACGATGCATCGTTTCTGCGTTTTTAATGATAGACCAGCTTAATTAAATTAAATTAAGCTAATTAAGCCAAAGGTTTCTTTACTGACGAAGCGTGACCTATGGTAG
>NW_021836637.1:0-15000 GCF_006345805.1 Octopus sinensis | reverse complement strand
TTCTGTTAGCGGCGGGGTGGCGTCATTTGAAGGCTAAACCAATATGAATCGCATTGTGACCAGCGAGGTGTAGCAACATCTGACAGTCTGATTGGTCACGGTGACGTTGTTATATATATATATACACACACATACATACATACATATATATACACATAGAGGCACACACACACACACACACATACATACACACACACACATATGTATGTATGTATGTATGTATGTATGTATGTATGTATGTATGTATGTATGTATGCATGTATGTATGTTATGCATGTATGTATGTATGTATGTATGTATGTATGTATGTATGTGTGCATATCTTTTGTTTTTCCTGAGTCAGTTATTAAACTGCAATCATGCTGGAGCAACAATTTGTAAAGATTTAACCCAAAATAAATTACTCCGGCAATTTTTCTTTAGCCTACGTCTTATTCTATCGGATGTCTTTTGCCGAACCGCTACATAATGGAGACAAACACAGATACAAAGAGAGAAAGAGAGACAAAGAGTGAGAGAATGAGGCAAATAAACATGTGAAACTTCTTGGGATTGATATATAAAATAAATATCAATGGATAGATGTTAGCAGAGAGGAAGCAAAGATTGAGGATGTTCCACTCTCTGCTTTGTCTTTATCTCCGTGTATCCATGGATTTCTGTTGCAGCCACTCTTCATGTCGGGGACTTGGTCGTCGGTAAAGCTTTCCGAGTCGAAGTTGAATCTGTTTGGTAGCTGCTAAGTGTTTTCTACATTGAGAATCTCTTGAGATCTGTTCAATCTCTCTTTCTCGCTCTCTCTCTCTTCTCTCTCTCTCTCTCTCTCTCTCTCTCTCTATCTATCTATCTATCTCTCTTTCTCTCTCTCTGACGTCTGTATATATATATGTATATGTTTGAGTGTGTGTGTATGTTTTTATATATGTATGTATATATCTATGCATATGTTTATAGTATATATATATATATATATATATATATATATGTGTGTGTAACTATATATATATATATATGTGTGTGTGTGTGTGCATTTCTTTCTTTCTCTTCTTATTCTCTTACTTGTTTCAGTCGTTTGACTGCGACCATGCTGGAGCACCGCCTTTAGTCGAGCAAATCGACCCCGGGGCTTATTCTTTGTAAGCCTAGTACTTATTCTATCAGTCTCTTTTGCCGAACCGCTAAGTGACGGGGACGTAAACACACCAGCATAGGTTGTCAAGCAATGCTAGAGGGACAAACACAGGCATATAAACATATACACATATGCATTACATATATACGACAGGCTTCTTTCAGTTTCCGTCTACCAAATCCACTCACAAGGCATTGGTTGGCCTGAGGCTTAAGCAGAACACTTGCCCAAGGTGCCACGCAGTGGGACTGAACCCGGAACCATGTGGTTGGTAAGCAAGCTACTTACCACACAGCCACCCCTAATCTATATACAATATATACGACAGGCTTCTTTCAGTTTCCGTCTACCAAATCCACTCACAAGGCATTGGTTGGCCTGAGGCTATAGCAGAAGACACTTGCCCAAGATGCCACGCAGTGGGACTGAACCCAGAACCATGTGGTTTGTTAGCAAGCTACTTACCACACAGCCACCCCTAAGTCTATATACATATATACGACAGGCTTCTTTCAGTTTCCGTCTACCAAATCCACTCACAAGGCATTGGTTGGCCTGAGGCTATAGCAGAAGACACTTGCCCAAGATGCCACGCAGTGGGACTGAACCCAGAACCATGTGGTTGGTTAGCAAGCTACTTACCACACAGCCACTCTTACGTCTATGTATATATATATGCACACACATACATACACAGCTGCTCTACTGGTTGTCATCACCCTTAAGATGAAACTTTAAGTTAACAGTTCAAGGGCAATAACTCTTGTAGAATAAGAAGTATTACCTCCCTTAATGTAGTTAATTAAATTCTCTCGTTTGGGTCAAATTTTTCTTTCCGTCCTTCATTGACAATAAAACGAAGTGGCAAAGGTCGCTTCTTGCGTGTGTATGTTCGAGTGTAACTCAAACCGTTGATTCACTTCCCTTCCCCTTCTCTGACGCAGATAACCGTCTCTTTCGTGGGCCACAATATAAACATCCCGCCAATTTTGGCGAGTGTGTCCGTCTTTCAGTGGAATTGCTCAAACGGTGATTCGAAATCGATCCGCTTACCGTCGCCGTCCGATCATGCGAAAAAAAAATCAATCAGTTAGGCGGCCATCCGTTCAATCGAGCAAGAGAAAGACGAGAAAGAAAGAGAGTGAGAGAGAAATACAGAGATAGAATGGGAGTGGGAGACAAATAGAGAGTGGGAGAATGAGAGAAGGGGAGAGAGGGAGGCAGATAGGGGTAGAGAGAGAAAGAGGAGAAAGAAAGAGAGAGAGAGTGGGAGTGAGAGGGAGAGAGAGACAAACAAGCAAGAAGAGAGAGACGGGTGACACAACGGTGCCAGAGACACACAGACAGACAGATATATACAGTGAGAGAGAGAAAATAGAGTGACAGAGACAGGTAGGAGAGAGAGAGAGTCTTTTTTCATCGTATGAGAATAGCAAGTCAGAGGCAGGTATTAGTTCTTCCGTCGTTGTCGACGATGACCAAATACATTACATGGGAGAAGGAGATGGGTAACGGTGTGTCCGGCAGTTGTCGTCCAGTCCGATACGTGCTGGGAAGTCTTTGCCACAGGTCGGGCAATGGTTGTCTGCTGGGTCTGAAGGCAAGAAGCCGACTCTGGACCCGCATAATTGAAGCTTTCTTTGCCCTTGTAATCCTTTTTCCTAGGGTGCAAGGTATATCTGGGTCAATTAGTACCTCTGTCAAAGGCATATGCAGTGACCTGTGAGTCATCAATTCTGTCTGCATGCAACAGTATCCACACCCAGGCTCACGGCTTCCACAGGCTGGCTAAACCTTGGTAAGGGTAGCAAACGGCCTTTAACCATTGGTGGACTAGGGCTTGTCTACCTAAGGATGTGAACCAGTTGAGTGTGCTGAGGAAACCACTAGACAGGCTCAACGGACCAGCAAACTTTGTGGAGGGTGAACTGCAACCTGTCTGTAGTTTTCTTGACTTCATCCTTCCACTGGAATTACATAGGAAGGGACGAGAGAGTAAGCCAGATTCTGTTGTGCAACCTTCCCTCACTTTAATCCATGTCCCGCTCACTTCAACATATCACACCATCCCAGGGTCAGGTAAAATATTGGGCTGGTGCATAATTATTGCGGCTTATTTCAAGAAATATTATTCAACAAAAGCAATAAAAATATTTATCAAAAACATCTTTACATGATCGTCTATCAAGCGAATGGGAAGCAGTTATTGAAGTAGATGGTGAATATGCTCCGGAATAATCATTTAAAGATGTTTTTGTTACATGTTATTGTTTTTGTTGAATAAAATTTATTGAAAAAAGCCGCAATAATTATGCACCAATCCAATATATGGACACACACACACACACACACACACACACACACACACGCACACACACACACACACAGTCGGACGACGGATGGAACAACGGTTTGCCTATTGATGAGAGAAACGGATGTGAGGACACCTGGATGGAACGCCTCTTCAGAGAGCATCGTGCGGTGTGTGGAGGGAGAGAAAGGGGCGGAGCGACGGCGAGTGATGCCTATCATTAAAAGAGTGAATAATAATATAAAATAGTGTTTATAACACATTATCGATAAATATCGAACATTGATCAATGGAATTAGTACAGATTGCGACTCCACGTCACTGATTCGTTTTTTATTTCGCTTTTTCACATTTCCAATTCTTTACTTTTCCTTTCACTCTGCCTGCAATCATCACACAGTTTGCATGGTCGCTGGAGTGAAGTGGCTTAGAGGTTAGGGGCATTCGGGTTAGATTTGGGGTGATATATTAATACATGCTGAGGTGGGAGAGAGAGGATTTTCTAAGTTCCCTTAATTTTTATATGAGTGACAACACAAAACTTTTATATACCTGGCTGTTATTTCTAGCATCACGTAGGACCACCAATTGTGTATTATTCCTCCGGATGCTTCTTAAGGTCTCCTTCAATCTTTCATGAAAAACAATGCAGAATATAGTGTATTGAACTGTTATTTCTACCATCTTACCCGACAACCTGTAGGACAATATGTTTGATAGACGCTTCGTCAAGTGTCCTGCTTTTATAAAACAAAAACTTTAGAAATATCAAGGTGTTTGGTTGCTGTTTCACGAATGATGCGAGACAATAGAGAGGTGAGATTCTTTTATAAAGGTCGAAATGATTTTGGGAGGGAAACAATGAGATTAAGGGAAAGAAAGAGAGTGAGAGAGAGAGAGAGAGTAAAAAGAAGGAAAGAATGAAAGAGAGTGAGAGAGAGAGAGAAAGGAAGAAAAAAGAAAAGAAGGAATGAAAGAAAAAGAGAAAGGAAGGAATAAAGTAACATGATTCTGTAATAATGCATGAAATGAGAACGGAAGAAAGAAAGAAAAAAGAAAGGAAGAAAAGGAAAGAAGGAAAAAGAAGGAAAGAAAGAAAGAAGAAAAGGAAAGAAGGAAAAAGAAGGAAAGAAAGGCAGTAAGGAAATAAAGAAGGAAAGAAAGGCAGAAAGAAAGAAAGAAAGAAAGAAGGTAAAAAGGAAAGAAAGAAAGACAGAAAGTAAAAAGGAAAGAAAGAAAGAAAGAAAGTAAAAAGGAAAGAAAGAAAAAAAGAACGAAAGAACGAAAGAAAGAAAGGGAGTAAGTAAGAAAGAAAGGGAGAAAGAAAAGAAAGAAGGACAGAAGGAAAAAGAGGGAAAGATAGAAAGAATGAAGGGAAATAAAGAAAAAAGAAAGGAAGAAAAAGGAAAGAAGGAAAAAAGAAGGAAATGAAAAACTGAAACAAAAATAAAGAAATAACGAAAATGAAAGAAGGAAAGAAAGAAAGAATGAGAGAAATGAAGAAAGAAAGACAGGAAGAAAGAAAGAAAGAAAGAAGGTAAAAAGGAAAGAAGAAAGACAGAAAGTAAAAGGAAAGAAAGAAAAAAGAACGAAAGAACGAAAGAAAGAAAGGGAGTAAGTAAGAAAGAAAGGGAGAAAGAAAGAAAGAAAGACAGAAGAAAGAAAGAAGGAAGGAAAGAAAGAAAAAAAGAAGGAAAGAAAGAAGAAAGAAAGAAAGTAAAAGGAAAGAAAGAAAAAAGGATATAAGTAAACGGAAACAAAAGAAAGAAAGAAAGAAAGTAAAAGGAAAGAAAGAAAGAATGAGAGAAATGAAGAAAGAAAGACAGGAAGAAAGAAAGAATGGAAGAAAGAAAGTAATGAAGAAAGAAAAAATAAAGAATGTAAGAAAGAAATCAGGAAAGAAAGAAAGAAGAAAAGAAAGACTGAAAGGATGAAAGAAAGCAAGAAAGAAAGGAAAAGGAAAGAAAGAAAGAAAGAAAAAAGGATATAAGTAAACGGAAACAAAAAGAAAGAAAGACAGAGAGAGAGAAAAAAGAAGGAAAGAAAGAATGTGAGAAATGAAGGACGAAAGAAAGACAGAAAGGAAAGAAAGAAAGAAAGAAAGAAAGAAAGAATGAGAGAGAGATAGAGAGGAAGGCGACGTAATTCTGAAAAAATGATAAGAAGAAAGAGGGAGAAGGAGGGAGAGAGGGGGAGGAAGGAGGAGGGATTAGAGAAATAAATGTTAAGAAGAGAGGAGGAGTGTGAGATGAGAGAGAAAGAGTAAAAAGGCGGAGCATTAATATATAATAAGGTAATAGAGAGAGGGAGAGGGAGAAGAGAGAGACAGACAAACAGAGACACGGAGACAGAGAGAGAGACATAAGAAGCGAGAGGGCGAAAGAGAGAGACTGAAATAGAGAAATCGAGAGAGCAAAGAGAGAGAAAGACAGACATAGAGAAAGAGAGGGAGAGGGAAAGGGAGGAGAAAGGGAGGGAAAGAATGAGGTAAGAGAATGAGAGAATATTATATAAGGAGGTGGAGGGAGAGAGAGAAGGATACATAGGTTTAGAAAGAGAGGGAGAGTGTGAGGTGGGGCGGAGCGCAAAAGAGGTAGAGGGAGAGTATGAGATATGAGGTGGTAAAGAGGGAGGGAGAGAGACAAAAAGTGAGGGAGGGGGAAGGAAACAGAGATGATGTATGAGATATATGCTTTGTGAGGGAGGGAGAGTAAGAGTTGAGAGAAAACGAGGGATGAGGGAGGCGGGGTTAAACAATAACATAAATAAGTGAAAGAGGGGGAGGGGGAGGAGGAGAGAAGGAGAGGGAATGATGTGTGTGATAAGAGAGGGAGTCTATCATGTATTAGAGAAAGGAAGAGGGGAAGGATGAGGTATTAATACAGAATGAGGAAGGAGAGAGAAGAGTTTCGAAGTGTCCTTCATTTTCATATGAAACACAAAACCAAACTTTAACATACTTGGCTGTTATTTCTAGCATCACATTTGATCCCCAACTGGACTATATTTCTCCAAAAGCTTCTGAAAGTGTCCTTCATGATAACAATGTAAATTATAGCGTAATGGGCTGTTATTTCTAGCAAGATAACAGACCCCCAATACGTTTTATAGACGCTTCTTCACTTGGTTTCTCTTTCGAGGAAGAAGTCTGACCAGATCCGGGAAAAAGTTTTATAAATGCTTCTTAAATTGTCTTTCAATTTCGTATGAAAAACAAAGGAACTTTGAGTGTAGTGGGCTGTTCTTTCTAGCAAGATACCAGACCACCAATACGTTTTATAGACGCTTCTTCACTTGGTTTCTCTTTCGACGAAGAAGTCTGACCAGATTCGGGAAAAAGTTTTATAAATGCTTCTGAAATTGTCTTTCAATTTCGTATGAAAAACAAAGCAACTTTGAGTGTAGTGGGCTGTTATTTCTAGCAGGTGTAGAAATAAACCAGGTGTAGGAGGATTCTTTGAATAAATGCTTCTTAAATTGTCCGTCAATGTCTCGGCTAATTAATTTGCTCAATTAAGAACTACACAGTAATTATGTAATTAATGGTTAGTTAAATAATTAGCTTCTGGTAAAATAATTAGCGAGAGAGAAATTTGAAGGTAAATCTGAAAATATAATTTATTTGTAAGAAAGTAAGGTTTCTTAGGGATAAAAGGAGAGGAAGAGGGAGAGAGTAAGATATAAGGAGGTGGGGGAGATAGAGAGAGAAAGAAAGGAAGAAAGAGTGAGAGAGAGAAAGCCTAGGGAAGGGGAGGGATATATTAATGTATGAGGAAGGAGAGAAAGAATGAGAGTGGGAGAGAGAGAGAGAGAGAAAGAAAGGAAGAAAGAGTGAGAGAGAGAGAAAATAGGGAAAGGAAGGGATATATTAATGTATGAGGAAGCAGAGAAAGAATGAGAGGGGGAGAGAGAGAGAGAGAGAGAATGCGTGAGAGAGAGAGAGAGAGAGAAAGAAAGGAAGAAAGAGTGAGAGAGAGAGAAAATAGGGAAAGGGAGGGATATGTTAATGTATGAGGAAGCAGAGAAAGAATGAGAGTGGGAGAGAGAGAGAGAGACAGTATGCGTGAGAGAGAGAGAGAGAGGAAGGAAGAAAGAGTGAGAGAGAGAAAGCCTAGGGAAGGGGAGGGATATATTAATGTATGAGGAAGCAGAGAAAGAATGAGAGTGGGAGAGAGAGAGAGAGAGACAGAATGCGTGAGAGAGAGAGAGAGAAAGGAAGAAAGAGTGAGAGAGAGAAAGCCTAGGGAAGGGGAGGGATATATTAATGTATGAGGAAGTAGAGAAAAAATGAGAGTCGGAGAGAGAGAGAGAGACAGAATGCGTGAGAGAGAGAGAGAGAAAGAAAGGAAGAAAGAGTGAGAGGGTGAAAGCCTAGGGAAGGGGGGGATATATTAATGTATGAGGAAGCAGAGAGGGGGAGTGAGAGTGTGAGAGAGAGAGAGAGACAGAATGCGTGAGTGAGAGAGAGAGAAAGAAAGGAAGAAAGAGTGTGAGAGAGAAACCCTAGGGAAGGGGAGGGATATATTAATGTATGAGGAAGCAGAGAGTGGGAGTGAGAGTGGGAGAGAGAGAGAGACAGAATGCGTGAGAGAGAGAGAGAGAGAGAGATAGAAGGAAGAAAGAGTGAGAGAGAGAGAGAGAGAATGCGTGAGAGAGAGAGAGAAAGAAAGGAAGAAAGAGTGAGAGAGAGAAAGCCTAGCGAAGGGGAGGGCTATATTAATGTATGAGGAAGCAGAGAAAGAATGAGAGTGGGAGAGAGAGAGAGACAGAATGCGGGAGAGAGAGAGAGAGAGAGAGAGATACAGTTAGTGAGGGAGAGGAAGAGGTGAAGGCTTTTGCAAGGGAGGTGGGCGGTGATTAAAATGAATATATAATGAGGTTCTGAGAGAAAGGAGACAAAGAGGGAGAAGTGGGAGGATATGTTTTGTAGGGGAGGGAGAAAGAGTATGAAAATGCATTAAGGGTTTAGTGAGGTACAGACAGAGGGAATTAAGAGTAAAAGCAAGGGAGGGGGAAGCATTTGGTAATATATGAGGAGGTGGGAGAGGGAGGCGAAGAGAAAGAGACAAAGAGGGAGAGCGCGCTTATTGGACGATATATATTTAGTAATAGGGGAAGGGTATGAGTTCATAAAGAAAGCAAAATGGGCGGAGTCAGTCTACATTATGCAAAGTGGTGGGAGGAGTCAACGTTGAAGGGGTAAGAACAATAACTCTTATTGAATCCCTTTTCGCTTTAAATTCTATTTTTTTTCTTTCGCAGAATTTGAAGATTTCCAAAATGATTTAATGTAAATAATAGATCGAAGGGTTTAATATTGCAATTCTTAGCCCTTAATTTCCTCCTCGTAATCTTCACACTGCACCCTGCACCTATTGTGGATGCAGCTGCTAGAAATAGCAGCCAAACATCGCATACTAAATGAAACCTCTGATTTCTTTAATTGCTTCAAAATTTATTAAGTTGAGGAAAAAGTTCGTGCGTTTGGTCTTTATTTTGAAGAATATTTGTTGCTTTTGAATAAATTCTTGCATAAAACAATCATTATTTTAACACGACGCACAGACATTTCCCTCAATCTAATAGTTTCTATTTTATAATTGGCATTTGGTCAGATAACTGCAAAGATTAGCCATTGACTGTCCACTACAAAGAGAAGGGGGCAAGAATATGCAATGAAAGTGCAGTTAAGTGCAGCCGTGCACTGGTTGTTGTCCTATTTTAAGCTGCAAAAATGTGAAAGTAAACTTCGAGAAGGAAAGGGATCAGACCGGAAGTGATGAGAATAGAACAGGAAACAAGTGAATGCCATCTAACGGAGAACAATTCAGCTCATAGTGACGACGCCTCTACCACCGAAACATCTCGACACACTGTTTTTACTCATCGCAGGCCGGTCTCATGGATGTGTGACGGAGCTGTGTTGCGGGGAAACAGCTACGAGAACGGAAATCGACGGAAATTGACGCATCTCGACGGTTATGAAGGAGTTCAGTGAGTAGATATTAAATGCCTTTCGGTATTGCTTCAGATGTTTGACACCCGAATTTTCTGCCTCAGAGCTTCCAGAAAATGGAGATTTTAAATTATATTTTCGAAAACTGAGCTTCTGATGCTGTAAATTGCGATTATATCGGAATATTTGATGAAAACATTTTTCCTTCTTCGATGTTAGGAGTTTTGGAAAATTCACACAAGGCGTCTGGCTTTCTTCACAACTTTCAGAAAAATAGTAAATTTTTAATGGAATTTTCTATAAATGCCTTTCAGAGTGTATCGATTACAATTATAAAATAATAATAAAAATAATGAAATTATTGTATACAGTGCTCAGGTGCACCACCACTTGTCAGAAAGTGGGTATAAAGTGTATGCAGTAATGTACAAATGTATGGAAAGCGAACAGTGTATGAGTCAGATACATGCTTGCGTATGTATGGAGGGGAGGACATCAGGTGTAGTGTTGGCGAATCTCAGAAAGCATTGAAGTTTTGAAGGATGCAGTGCTCCGACAACTAACAACTGATGCCGGCAGTTTGTTCCATGCTTGTGTGTGTATGGAGGGGAGGAAATCAGGTGTAGTGTTGGTGAATCTCAGGAAGCATGGAAGTTTTGCAGGATGCAGTGCTCCGACAACTAACAACTGATGCCGGCAGTTTGTTCCATGCTTGCGTGTGTATGGAGGGGAGAAAATCAGGTGTAGTGTTGGCGAATCTCAGAAAGCATGGAAGTTTTGAAGGATGCAGTGCTCAGAAAATTAACAACTGATGGCGGCAGTTTGTTCCATGCTTGCGTGTGTATGGAGGGGAGGAAATCAGGTGTAGTGTTGGCGAATCTCAGAAAGCATGGAAGTTTTGAAGGATGCAGTGCTCAGACAATTAACAACTGATGCCGGCAGTTTGTTCCATGCTTGCGTGTGTATGGAGGGGGGAAATCAGGTGTAGTGTTGGCGAATCTCAGAAAGCATGGAAGTTTTGAAGGATGCAGTGCTCCGACAACTAACAACTGATGCCGGCAGTTCGTTCCATGCTTGTGTGTGTATGGAGGGGAGGAAATCAGGTGTAGTGTTAGCGAATCTCAGGAAGGATGGAAGTTTTGAAGGATGCAGTGCTCCGACAACTAACGACTGATGCCGGCAGTTGTTCCATGCTTGTGTGTGTATGGAGGGGAGGAAATCAGGTGTAGTGTTGGCGAATCTCAGGAAGCATGGAAGTTTTGAAGGATGCAGTGCTCAAACAATTAACAACTGATGCCGGCAGTTTGTTCCATGCTTGCGTGTGTATGGAGGGGAGGAAATCAGGTGTAGTGTTGGTGAATCTCAGGAAGAATGGAAGTTTTGAAGGATGCAGTGCTCAGAAAATTAACAACTGATGCCGGCAGTTTGTTCCATGCTTGAGTGTGTATGGAGGGGAGGAAATCAGGTGTAGTGTTGGTGAATCTCAGAAGAATGGAAGTTTTGAAGGATGCAGTGCTCAGACAATTAACAACTGATGCCGGCAGTTTGTTCCATGCTTGAGTGTGTATGGAGGGGAGGAAATCAGGTGTAGTGTTGGTGAATCTCAGGAAGAATGGAAGTTTTGAAGGATGCAGTGCTCAGACAATTAAC
Source organism: Octopus sinensis (assembly GCF_006345805.1). Classification (NCBI taxonomy): domain Eukaryota; kingdom Metazoa; phylum Mollusca; class Cephalopoda; order Octopoda; family Octopodidae; genus Octopus; species Octopus sinensis. The sequence continues at coordinate 3,951 of NW_021836637.1, read as the reverse complement.
AACTGATGCCGGCAGTTTGTTCCATGCTTGCGTGTGTATGGAGGGGAGGAAATCAGGTGTAGTGTTGGTGAATCTCAGGAAGAATGGAAGTTTTGAAGGATGCAGTGCTCAGACAATTAACAACTGATGCCGGCAGTTTGTTCCATGCTTGCATGTGTATGGAGGGGAGGAAATCAGGTGTAGTGTTGGTGAATCTCAGGAAGGATGGAAGTTTTGAAGGATGCAGTGCTCACAATTAACAACTGATGCCGGCAGTTTGTTCCATGCTTGAGTGTGTATGGAGGGGAGGAAATCAGGTGTAGTGTTGGTGAATCTCAGGAAGGATGGAAGTTTTGAAGGAGGCAGTGCTCAGACAATTAACAACTGATGCCGGCAGATTGTTCCATGCTTGCGTGTGTATGGAGGGGAGGAAATCAGGTGTAGTGTTGGTGAATCTCAGGAAGAATGGAAGTTTTGAAGGATGCAGTGCTCAGACATTAACAACTGATGCGGCAGTTTGTTTCCATGCTTGAGTGTGTATGGAGGGGAGGAAATCAGGTGTAGTGTTGGTGAATCTCAGGAAGGATGGAATTTTGAAGGATGCAGTGCTGCAACCACTAAACTGATGCCGGCAGTTTGTTCCATGCTTGAGTGTGTATGGAGGGGAGGAAATCAGGTGTAGTGTTGGTGAATCTCAGGAAGAATGGAAGTTTTGAAGATGCAGTGCTCAGAAAATTAACAACTGATGCCGGCAGTTTGTTCCATGCTTGTGTGTATGGGGAGGGGAGGAAATCATGTAGTGTTGGTGAATCTCAGGAAGGATGGAAGTTTTGAAGGATGCAGTGCTGCAACCTCTAACAACTGATGCCGGCAGTTTGTTCCATGCTTGAGTGTGTATGGAGGGGAGGAAATCAGTGTAGTGTTGGTGAATCTCAGGAAGGATGGAAGTTTTGAAGGATGCAGTGCTGCACACTAACACTGATGCCGGCAGTTGTTCCCTGCTTGAGTGTGTATGGAGGGGAGGAAATCAGGTGTAGTTTGGTGAATCTCAGGAAGGATGGAAGTTGTGAAGGATGCAGTGCTCAGACAATTAACAACTGATGCCGGCAGTTTGTTCCAATGCTTGCGTGTGTATGGAGGGGAGGAAATCAGGTGTAGTGTTGGTGAATCTCAGGAAGAATGGAAGTTTTGAAGGATGCAGTGCTCAGACAATTAACAACTGATGCCGGCAGTTTGTTCCATGCTTGCGTGTGTATGGAGGGGAGGAAATCAGGTGTAGTGTTGGTGAATCTCAGGAAGGATGGAAGTGTTGAAGGATGCAGTGCTCAGACAATTAACAACTGATGCCGGCAGTTTGTTCCATGTTTGCGTGTGTATGGAGGGGAGGAAATCAGGTGTAGTGTTGGTGAATCTCAGGAAGAATGGAAGTTTTGAAGGATGCAGTGCTCAGACAATTAACAACTGATGCCGGCAGTTTGTTCCATGCTTGAGTGTGTATGGAGGGGAGGAAATCAGGTGTAGTGTTGGTGAATCTCAGGAAGAATGGAAGTTTTGAAGGATGCAGTGCTCAGACAATTAACAACTGATGCCGGCAGTTTGTTCCATGCTTGAGTGTGTATGGAGGGGAGGAAATCAGGTGTAGTGTTGGTGAATCTCAGGAAGGATGGAAGTTTTGAAGGATGCAGTGCTGCAACCACTAACAACTGATGCCGGCAGTTTGTTCCATGCTTGCGTGTGTATGGAGGGGAGGAAATCAGGTGTAGTGTTGGTGAATCTCAGGAAGGATGGAAGTTTTGAAGGATGCAGTGCTGCAACCACTAACAACTGATGCCGGCAGTTTGTTCCATGCTTGAGTGTGTATGGAGGGGAGGAAATCAGGTGTAGTTTTGGTGAATCTCAGGAAGGATGGAAGTTTTGAAGGATGCAGTGCTCAGACAATTAACAACTGATGCCGGCAGTTTGTTCCATGCTTGCGTGTGTATGGAGTGGAGGAAATCAGGTGTAGTGTTGGTGAATCTCAGGAAGAATGGAAGTTTTGAAGGATGCAGTGCTCAGACAATTAACAACTGATGCCGGCAGTTTGTTCCATGCTTGCGTGTGTATGGAGGGGAGGAAATCAGGTGTAGTTTTGGTGAATCTCAGGAAGAATGGAAGTGTTGAAGGATGCAGTGCTCAGACGATTAACAACTGATGCCGGCAGTTTGTTCCATGCTTGCGTGTGTATGGAGGGGAGGAAATCAGGTGTAGTGTTGGTGAATCTCAGGAAGAATGGAAGTTTTGAAGGATGCAGTGCTCAGACAATTAACAACTGATGCCGGCAGTTTGTTCCATGCTTGCGTGTGTATGGAGGGGAGGAATCAGGTGTAGTGTTGGTGAATCTCAGGAAGAGGAAGTTTTTGAAGGATGCAGTGCTCAGACAATTAACAACTGATGCCGGCAGTTTGTTCCATGCTTGCGTGTGTATGGAGGGGAGGAAATCAGGTGTAGTGTTGGTGAATCTCAGGAAGGATGGAAGTTTTGAAGGATGCAGTGCTGCAACCACTAACAACTGATGCCGGCAGTTTGTTCCATGCTTGAGTGTGTATGGAGGGGAGGAAATCAGGTGTAGTGTGGTGAATCTCGGAAGATGGAAGTTTTGAAGGATGCAGTGCTGCAACCACTACAACTGATGCCGGCAGTTTGTTCCAAGCTTGAGTGTGTATGGAGGGGAGGAAATCAGGTGTAGTGTTGGTGAATCTCAGGAGGCATGGAAGTTTTGAAGGATGCAGTACTCAGACAATTAACAACTGATGCCGGCAGTTTGTTCCATGCTTGCGTGTGTATGGAGGGGAGGAAATCAGGTGTAGTTTTGGGAATCTCAGAAGGATGGAAGTTTTGAAGGATGCAGTGCTGCAGACCACTAACAACTGATGCCGGCAGTTTGTTCCATGCTTGAGTGTGTGGAGGGGAGGAAATCAGGTGTAGTGTTGGTGAATCTCAGGAAGAATGGAAGTTTTGAAGGATGCAGTGCTCAGAAAATTAACAACTGATGCGGCAGTTTGTTCTGCTTGAGTGTGTATGGAGGGGAGGAAATCAGGTGTAGTGTTGGTGAATCTCAGAAGGATGGAAGTTTTGAAGGATGCAGTGCTGCAACTCTACAACTGATGCCGGCAGTTTGTTCCATCCATGCTTGAGTGTGTATGGAGGGGAGAAATCAGGTGTAGTGTTTGTTGAATCTCAGGAAGGATGGAAGTTTTGAAGGATGCAGGGCTGCAACCACTAACAACTGATGCCGGCAGTTTGTTTTCATGCTTGAGTGTGTATGGAGGGGAGGAAATCAGGTGTATTTTGGTGAATCTCAGGAAGATGGAAGTTTTGAAGGATGCAGTGCTCAGACAATTAACAACTGATGCCGGCAGTTTGTTCCATGCTTGCGTGTGTATGGAGGGGAGGAAATCAGGTGTAGTGTGTTGGTGAATCTCAGAAGAATGGAAGTTTTGAAGGATGCAGTGCTCAGACAATTAACAACTGATGCCGGCAGTTTGTTCCATGCTTGCGTGTGTATGGAGGGGAGGAAATCAGGTGTAGTGTTGGTGAATCTCAGGAAGAATGGAAGTGTTGAAGGATGCAGTGCTCAGACAATTACAACTGATGCCGGCAGTTTGTTCATGTTGCGTGTGTATGGAGGGGAGGAAATCAGGTGTAGTGTTGGTGAATCTCAGGAAAATGGAAGTTTTGAAGGATGCAGTGCTCAGAAAATTAACAACTGATGCCGGCAGTTTGTTCCAAGCTTGAGTGTGTATGGAGGGGAGGAAATCAGGTGTAGTGTTGGGGAATCTCAGGAAGAATGGAAGTTTTGAAGGATGCAGTGCTCAGACAATTAACAACTGATGCCGGCAGTTTGTTCCATGCTTGAGTGTGTATGGAGGGGAGGAATCAGGTGTAGTGTTGTGAATCTCAGGAGGATGGAAGTTTTGAAGGATGCAGTGCTGC
>NW_021836636.1:22500-25042 GCF_006345805.1 Octopus sinensis | reverse complement strand
TGTTGACGAATTTGATGGATTGGATGAATTATGAAAGATGTATTGTCTTGATGACTAACAACTGATGCGGATAGTTTATTCCATATTTTAGCAATTCTGAGCGTGAAAAAGTGATTCCGAGAGTCATGGGTGCTGTGTTGTGATTTTGATTTTGTGTGTGTGTGTGTGTGTGTGTGCACGTTTTTTGATTTTGTAAGCATGTCCACGAGTGTTTCACATATGGACTCCAAAAAGGTGCCCCTAGTTGTTGTTGGAACGATGTTGGATAATCTTATGGGTGCTTACTAAGACAGTTGCCAGGCTTTGGAGCTTTAATGTGCCTATACTGAAGGAAGTAAGGCGTCCAGAATATGATGTCCGACGGTGGGTATTCGTTTGGTTAACATACACACCCATACACATTTATATGTATAATATGCGTGCTTGTTTTTGTCTGTAACCTCATCACTTGAAAACCGATGAGGCTTTGTTTATGCCCCCGTCAGTTAGCGGTTCGGCATAAGAGATAATACAGTTATTACGAAACTTAAAATAGGCGCGGGAGTGTATGTGTGATAAGTAGCTTGCTTACCAGCCACATGGTTCCGGGTTAAGTCCTACTGCGTGGTACCATGGGCAAGTGTCTTCTACTATAGCCTCGGGCTGACCAAAGCCTTGTGAGTGGATTTGGTAGACGGAAACTGAAAGAAGCCCGACGTATATATGTATATGTATATTTGTGTGTGTGTGTTTGTCCCCACCAACCATCGCTTGACAACCGATGCTGGTGTGTTTACGTATCTGTAACTTAGCAGTTCAGCAAAATTGAAGGATAGAATAAGTACTAGGCTAACAAAGAATAAGTCCTGGGGGTGATTTGTTCGACTAAAGCCGGTGCTCCAGCAGGGCCACATTCAAATGACTGAAACAATTAAAAGAATAAAAGAATACCAGAGCCGATTTATTCGAATATCCCTATAAACCAAGGTGCTAGCTACAGCATGGCCGGAGTTTAATGACCGAAGCATGTAAAAGTATAGCAGAACATAAGTAATGATATGTGGCGAATGGGAATTAATAAGATTGGTGGAGAACACAGAAATACACGGCGACTAAGAAGGGAGATATTTCTCTATTTCTTTACTACTCACAAGCGGCTAAACACAGAGAGACAAAGGGACAGACAAAGGGATTACATCGACCCCAGTGCGTAACTGGTACTTAATTTATCGACCCCGAAAGGATGAAAGGCAAAGTCGACCTCGGCGGAATTTGAACTCAGAACGTAACGGCAGACGAACTATGGATACGCATTTCGCCCGGCATGCTAACGATTCTGCCAGCTCGCCGCCTTAAAGAAGGAAAATATTTATCTTAGGTTGGAATAACATTCGCATCGAAAAGAAAATGTTTATATATTAGAGAAAAATATTGAAAAGGGAAAATATTTGGAATGGAAGTTCATTGACTTAATGCATATGGAATATATGTTCTTAATTCATTTTCATATTTAAAATTTATAGCTAACAATAAAGAATCAGGTACGAAAGTAATCACATTAAAAGGTAGATTTTTAAAAAGATTTTTTTTTTTAAATTTAAGCTTGTAATTTAATTGTATTTATTTAACTTGATTCCCTTTAATTTTTTCAAATCATTAAATTGTTTTTATTTTTCAGTTTAATCATTTTCTTTTTTCTCTTTTCCTTTTAATACAGACTCGATTATTCACCGCAGGCACACCCTCAATTCACACCCTCCTTCACACAAAAACACACATACACACACACACACACAAACCACACACACTCAAACTACAACGTCCACCCGTGAAAACCACTATTACCCAACCACACCCAACAAACAAAATTCACACACACACATACACACATGGCATGCAGTCTTACTCACATGACAGACTTCATGCAACCACACATACATACACACAACCATATACTACATACAGTCACACACACATACACACACAATATTTTAAAGACTCCGCGTTACGATGACGAGGGTCCCAGCTGATACGATCAACGGAACAGCTTGCTCGTGAAATTAACGTGCAAATGGCTGAGCATTCACAGACACGTGTACCCTTAACGTAGTTCTCGGGGATAATCAGCGTGACACAGAGAGAGTGACAAGGCTGACCCTTGAAATACAAGTACAGCTCATTTTTGCCAGCTGAGTGGACTGGAGCAACGGGAAATAAAAGTGTCTTGCTCTCAAGGACACAAACGCGTCGCCGGGAATCGAACTCAAAACCTTACGATCATGAGACGGAATGCCCTAACCACTAAGCCACGCGCCCTCACCACACACAAAAATATACAGCCACGCAAAATATACACAGTGACTGAACCATTATTAAATAGATTGTTTCTCCACAGGTATGGATCTTCCTCGTATTTTCCAATGATGAAGCGATCAGCATTAAGCCGTGAACGCAGTTGTTCCCAACAGGTGTCCGCATGACCTTCGGTGTCCTTATAAGCTTTTAAAATATATCTGCAATAAATTCCTGAATCTTCTGCAACGCTCAAAATACGTGATACGTT
>NW_021836636.1:0-15000 GCF_006345805.1 Octopus sinensis | reverse complement strand
ATATATATACTATATATATATAATATATATATAATAATAAATATTAGGGAATAAATCCAAACTTACAGGGAAAAATCAGATTTAGATTGAATCCAATTTTATAGTAAAATATTATATTATATTAAATTAGAGATAAAACCACTATTAGGCAAATCATACAATGAAAAACGTAAGCCAATATATAGGATTATTTAATTTATATTATTTAAATATATAACAAAATTATTAAAAAAATATAATTATATTTATAATATATTTTTTAAATAATTTTGTTATATATTTAAATAATATAAATTAAATAATCCTATGTATTGGCTTAAGTTTTTCATTGTATGATTTGCCTAATAGTGCTTTTATCTCTAATTTAATATAATATATATATAATATATATATATACAAAAAGCAATAAAGATTCAAGTTAATTTAAATGAATTTACTTGAATATGGTACCTAACTTAGATGCACCAAAAAAAACTATACTGTTTTAACAATACAGTAATGTGGGGTGATTATAAGCGAGAAAGAAGCAACAAGAATGGATAGGTTTTTAGTACAATCGTTTCATACAAGGACAGGCTTTATTAAAAGTTGCAAAAATTACAGCAAAAACGTGTCCCGTACTCATCAGCTAAAATACATGTGAGTTCTCTAGACATCCTAGTGGTTGAGGCTATACTCATGAAGTAATGTAGATAATTAAGTAACATAAACAGATTTCCAAAGTTCATTAAAGTTCTTTAAAGATGATGTACAGTCTTATCACAGAATTTTAAAAAAGTTTTAATAGCATCACAGAGAAGGTGACCTAATCCATAGTGCACATATGAATTTCCAGAGATATGAGGAGGATTACATACTCACAGACGACAAATTTATCCATTGTTAATCAAGGGGTGGGTCTCAATTCCTGCTTATTAGCATTACAGAGAGGGTGAATTAATCCTTGTATAGATGCACAATTTCCAATGGTGTAGATGTAAATTTCCAGAGAAATGAAGAGGAATTTCATATTCACAGGCGATAAATTTATCAATGGTTGAACACAATGAGGTAGGTATCAATTCTTGTTATATGATTAGGTATTTGCCACATTAATCACATTACTGCTATTTACAAGAGGCTGTAGCTATTTAACTTTTAAAGACTGAAGGGCTTTCTAGAGAGGCAAAGAACAGAAAAGGGAAGGGAAGAGAAGAAAAGAGAGAAAATAAAGGAGGAGGGAGCAAAAAAGGGGGGAGGGGGACTAAAAGAGAAGAGAAAAGGAAAAAGAGAATAAGAAGAAGAAAAAGAAAAAAGAGAAAAGAGAAAGAAATAGGGAAAGAAGGGAAAAAGTAAACATTGAGTTCTCCCCTAAAGACATCCCCTTACATAGTATAGATGAATATAATTGGCTTCTCATTCATAGGATTAACGATTTCATTAGAAGAATCAGGTGGAAAACGTACCATTTTGATGTCAAACAGAAGAAGAAACCACAGGAAAAGAATACCGAAAAGAATTTTAGAAGAATTTTTAAAAGTAGAAAAAGTCCACCTCAGAACCCATTCCTGGAGAACTTTGAGAAAGACTTGCTGAATCTTGTAGATGATATTAGCTTCAAGGAACACCCGTTAAGATATAACCCTCACCTTAGACACCTTAGGAACTTTATTCAGTCAACCCGGTGCAAACATGGAATCCTAGTACCAGCAGATAAACGGGACGGGTAATATGTATAGAGTTGATTACGATTTTATAGCAAATTAATTAGGAAGGAACTAAACTCCAAATATAAAATTACGACTAAGAACAATTTGAAAAAAGTAAACTGGAAATGAAAGAGATCATGGAGAAACTAAATTTAACGGATAGAACAGAGCCACTTAAACCGTGTGAGCCCAGGATCAACCTTAAAGACCACAAAAGAGATTTCTTGGAAAACCCTTCGGTAAGGCTGATCTGTCCAACTAAGTCGGACATTGGCCGACTTAGTAAATCTATCCTGGATACTGTTCTACCCCAAATAACCCCTCTTCTCCCCTTAAACCTATGGCTAAGTACGGACGAAGTTCTAAAATGGTTTAACTCTCTAACTAATATAGTAGTCTGTCCTTTATTCAGTTCGATATTAATAGTTATTACTCTAGTATTCCCCTATCTTACTCAACAAATCACTAATATTTGCCATGAATCGCTCCCTCATATCTAGAGAAGAATCAATATTGTGCTACTAGCTAGGAAGACATTTATAGAATTTGAAGATAAATTATGGACTAGAGCAGATACACCTAATTATTTTGATATACCAATGGGTTCCAGTGATTCGGCTGAGGTAACCAACCTAGTAGGCGCATATCTATTAAAATGCATAAGCAAGGATATCCCAGAAATACAGGGGGGTCTATATAGGGATGATGCTCTGTTGTTATCCCTAGTAATAATAAATCTGTTATAGAAAGGATTAGAAAGAAAATTAATAAGTTCTTTAAGGATTTCAACCTCAGTATAACGTATGAACCGGGCACTAAAATAGTTAACTTCCTAGATATTACGCTAGACCTTAACTCCAAGCTGCATTACCCATTTAGAAAGGAAGGCGAATCACGAATTACGTAAATAAATTATCAAATCATCCCCCAAATATAATTGAATCTTTAGTAAGAAATATTTCATTAAGAATTTCAAAATTATCATCCAATAAGGATATATTTAACTCCCATCTGAGCATTATAATGCGGCGTTAACTAAGGCTGGATACAACCAAAAGATTACATTCGTTGATAAGGAGAACTCACGTATTCCTAATAAAGAAGTTATCAGTAATCACGTAAGCAGCAATACAGACCAAGCCCGAAATAAAAGTAGAATTAAATTAACGGTAAACGCTAATCTAACGTACAGGCCCAACAATTCAAATAGAAGCATTGACCGGAACATAGGTAACTCGGATAATATCGAAGTAGATAAACCTAAGATGCACACAAATAAAAATAATGGTAATAAATACAATAACTCCGGTGAGATGAATAGTAATAATTCTACGAACCCTAAATTTAATAAAAAAGATATATTATGGCTGAATATTCCTTTCAACTGTGCGATACAATCGAATATACAGAACAAATTCAAAGTAATTCTGGAAAAAAAATTCCCTATCTCTCATAGATATCATAGAATTATTTCTAGGAAAACAGTTAGGATTTCTTATTCAACCCTCCCAAATATGTCCACTTTAATAGCTAAGATTAATAATAACAACATTAAACTAGCCAGGAAAGATAGAAATAAAAATAATAATATCAGCATGAATACCAATAGCAATTATAATAATACTACCAACAATAAAAACAGCAATAGTAACTATCAAAACATAGGTGAAATTAGTAACCACAGAATGACTAATAACATTAACATTAATAGTAATAATAACAATGCCGATATTAATAGAAGTAATAATGTTAATAATAGAAATAATAGAAATAAGGCTAATGGAGAAAATAAGGAGAATGAAAATATTAGTGTGATATCTATAACAACAATATGCAGTCGGATAAAAAGACTAACAATAATAGTAACATTACCAATAATATAAGAAATCATGGTAGGACTTTAGACCTAAATGATGAAACAGAAGGATCAATAAATAATAGCAATACTTTAGATATCAGCACCAACTATAGAAATATTAATAACAATAAGGACAATTATACTCATGATAATCAAAATAATAGGAACCTAAGACATCTACCCAAGAATAATCCAAACCTGAAGTTGTTCCTCCTGTGTGTAAGTGTAGAATAAAATCAAAATGCCCGGCACCTGGTCTATGCGGGGAAAATAATGTAATCTATAAATGTACCATATCCACGGAGAATAACAAATATTTTTACATTGGATGTACAATTAATTTTCTAGCCAGAGTTAGAAATCACATCTCGTCTTTTAAATTACGTCATAAAGCTGGTACCACCACACTTTCAACAAAATCTGGGAACTCAAAATAATAATAATAATTATAACCTTAATTGGGAAATAGTTAGGAGAGCAATTCCGTATAAAAATAGTAGGGTTGGTTGCCAACTATGCTCCATGGAGACGTATGAAATTCTAAAGCATAGAAAACATAGAAACTTATTGAATAACCATATCGAACTAGGTCAAGTTTGTGTCCACGCTAAATTGAAGACTTTAAAATATTTTAAATGATTAGAATATTCGTAACTAGATAGATAGATAGATATAACTTGATTTTTACTAGTATAGCACTGCTTTAAGTAGATAACTAAGAGTTCTCACACTACAGTTATCTTTTCCTTATATCTGCATCAGTTTTTTGAGAACAGGGAAATGAATAGTACTTATACGCTGCTTAATTGAGGTTATTTAATTTCAAACTCATAATTTTAAATCTTAATTTTAAATCTTAATTGTAATTTTTAATTTTAATTCTTAACTTAATCTAATTTAAGTAGCATAACTTTAATAAAATAAAATGAGTTACTAAAGCCCCATAATTCTATTTCAAAATTAAATAAATAAGGCTACTCCCTCGGTGATAATATGATTATCTTCATTATGATAGACAATTCCCTAACACCTTGTAAATGATCTTCTAAGATTTGACCTGTAGTCCGTCAATGTATGAATAATAACGGCAACTCCTTAAGACAATAAAATGAATAAAAAATAAAAATAAATAAATTTTAATGACTTTTGATAAGATTATACTTAGATTTTCCTAATGTATTTTCTTTTGATTTTAGCTCTGACCCCTAAACCCCTGACCGTGTTATCTCTTTAGATTCTCTTTAAATTCATAGCTGATTTCAACAGCAATAAATTAGCTGTTTTACTGGTCAAAGAATAATATTCTCCTCTAGTTCCTAGATGCCTGTAAATTAAAACCAGACTTGCCGTCTACTAATTCTTCTGTATAACTAGAACCCTCTTTTTTTCTTTTTTTTTTTTCCCTTCTTCCCTATTTCTTTCTCTTTTCTCTTTTCTTTTTCTCTTCTTATTCTCTTTTTCCTTTTCTCTTCTCTTTTAGTCCCCCCCTTTTTGCTCCCTCCTCCTTTATTTTCTCTCTTTTCTTCTCTTCCCTTCCCTTTTCTGTTCTTTGCCTCTCTATAGAAAGCCCTTCAGCCTTTAAAAGTTAAATAGCTACAGCCTCTTGTAAATAGCAGTAATGTGATTAATGTGGCAAATACCTAATCATATAACAAGAATTGATACCTACCTCATTGTGTTCAACCATTGATAAATTTATCGCTGTGAATATGAAATTCCTCTTCATTTCTCTGGAAATTTACATCTACACCATTGGAAATTGTGCATCTATACAAAGGATTAATCACCCTCTCTGTAATGCTAATAAGCAGGAATTGAGACCCACCTCGTTGTGATTAACAATGGATAAATTTGTCGTCTGTGAGTATGTAATCCCTCCTCATCTCTAATGAAATTCATATGTGCACTATGGATTAGGTCACCTTCTCTGTGATGCTATTAAAACTTTTTTAAAATTCTGTGATAAGACTGTACATCATCTTTAAAGAACTTTAATGAACTTTGTAAATCTGTTTATGTTACTTAATTATCTACATTACTTCATGAGTATAGCCTCAACCACTAGGATGTCTAGAGAACTCACATGTATTTTAGCTGATGAGTACGGGACACGTTTATATGCTGTAATTTTTGCAACTTTTAATAAAGCCTGTCCTTGTATGAAACGATTGTACTAAAAACCTATCCATTCTTGTTGCTTCTTTCTCGCGTTTATATATATATATATATATATATATATATGTGTGTGTGTGTGTGTGTGTGTGTATTTATATATCTATATCTATATATATATATATATGTGTGTGTGTGTGTGTGTGTGTGTGTGTGTAGGCGCAATGGTCCAATGGTTAGGGCAGCGGACTCGCGGTCGTAGGATCGCGGTTTCGATTCCCAGACCGGGCTTTATTTGTGTGTATCCACTTTTTTCTCTGAAATGGTCTGGACAGGTCATTACTGGCCATTACCGGTCACTCTTGTGAGTGTTTTGGGCGGGGTAATCAGTGCTACTTTATATTTCCCAGTTTTTCATATGACGTCTACACTCAGATGCCCTTCATTATAACAACATTTTTCGGTTTACACCGGGTTTATTTCATCGTGGTACCAGCTTCAGCGAGATCACCGCAGCAAGAACACTGTCCTCCCGATCCGAAGTTTGATTCACCAATCTCTCAAGACCCAGCAGCGATTTAATCGAATGCTCTGGGAACCCTTAATTATAAATCATAGCAGCAATGACGTTGGTGTGTATCTCGCACCACCAGAGGGCTCTGGCGGCACTATGATGGAGAAAAGAGAGAGTGAGAGTATAAGTTGAGGAAGGAGAGAATTGTTGAAGGAAGCGAACGAATGACGAGAGGAACAAGTGACAGCAGAGAGCAGTAGAAGTAAAGACATAGTACCCGAAGATATTGTGCTGGGTGGAGGGGAGGAATCAAACAGAACACATCTGGGTGGCTACATTAATGTATGTGTGTATGTGTGTGGTATTATGCGTGTGCGTTTGCGTGTTGCTATGGTTTTGTTCAATTTCTTCAAATTTTTTGGCACTATTTATCCCCCCCTTCTCTTTCTCCCTCTTCCCTCTTCTCTTCCCCCACCCATTCTTTTCTTCCCCTTCCTCTCGTCTGCTTGTCTTCCTTTTTTCCTCTTTCTTTTTCTTCGTTTTTTTTTATATTTCTCCAACTTTCTTTTCTTCCTATGCTTTTTCCTCTTTACCATCTTCACAATTCCCTCTCTCTCTTTTCTCTCTCCCTCTTTCGCTCTCTCTTTGCTTTGTTTTCTTTCCCTCCCTCACTCTCTCTCTCTTTTCTCATTCTCTCTCTTTCATTTCTCTCTCTCTCTTTCACTCTCTTTTTGTCTTGTTTTCTTTCTCCCTCCCTCCCTTCCTTTTTTCTTTCTCTCTCTTTCTTTCTCTCTCTATCTCTCTCTCTCTTTCTTTCTCTCCCTCTTTCACTTTCTCTTTGTCTTGTTTTCTTTCTATCTCTCTTTTCTTTCTCACTTTTCTCTTTCTCTCTCTCTTTTCTTTCTCTCCCTCTTTCTTTCTCTCCCTCTTTCACTTTCTCTTTGTCTTGTTTTCTTTCATTCTCTCTTTTCTTTCTCACTTTTCTCTTTCTCTCTCTCTTTTCTTTCTCTCTCTTTTCTCTTTCTCTCTCTTTTCTTACTTTCTCTCTATCTATCTCTTTCTCTCTCTCTCTTTCTCCCTGTCTCTTTCTCTTTCTCCCTCTCTCTCTTTCTCTCTCTGTCTGTCTCTCTCTCTCTGCTTATTTGCTATTTCAACCAACATCAATATACCAGCTACTGCTACTACCTCTACTACTACTGCTACTGCTGCTGTACCACCACCACCATCACAATCACCAACGTTGCAGCTGCTACTACTACTATATCTACTACTATTACCACTACTACTACTCTCATTAGCATTATTAATACTAATAATGTTGTTGTAATTTCTCCTTGAATCTTCTAATTATTTTCTTCTTCTTTCACATCTCTTCCTCAATTTCTTTCTCTCTTCCAGCTTCAGCCTCATCTTCTCCGACCTCAACTAACCTTACACCCAGATGTATATCAGCATTCTCTAGAACTACAAGAATTTATCTCGGTGTCTTTAGAACCTTTGGCTTTTAACATCGAAAGAGAGAAAAACCTTTAATAAGATCATCTAACGGTTCCGTGCAGATGACTACAGAGATCAGAATTGGTTCCTTGTCGAAACTAAAATGATTGAAAAGAAGATATTTAGAAAAGCAATGCCCTTTAACGAGATATCATACAGAAATACGGCTTACGAGCACTATAGTTAAGTATGATAACCTTCGACATTTCAGCTGAAAATCAGAGAGACAAGTGTGTGATATCGCAGACCGATGCTTTATTTTAATGTTCTCTGTCGAGGTTTTTCATAATACTGTAACCTTTAGCCTTCTCAATATAATTTGGTAGATTTCTATTGTTTGGTCACCGTGTTTGTTAATTAGATAGACACAGGCGATGGATCTCCGGATGTCTATTGAGGATGCACTGGTTTCTCGAGGTCAACCGAAGAGAGACAAAACTTTCTCGATCGAAAAACTACACACTACCGATGATTACAGTGACACGATAAATATATTGGAAACAAACGTCCTCTCGCTGGACACAGTATATTATAGGCTAGACACAAGCAGTATATAGATACTGGATTAGCAGACTGTTGGCTTGGATTTGATAAACGCTATTGGTGTTATTTGGTTAGACACAGATTTTCGGTGTTGACTAGATAGATATACCCATGGCGACGAGCAGGCAGAATCGTTAGCACGCCGGGCGAAATGCGTAGCCGTATTTCGTCTGACGTTACATTCTGAGTTCAAATTCCGCCGAGGTCGACTTTGCCTAGCCGTATTTCGTCTGCCGTTACATTCTGAGTTCAAATTCCACCGAAGTCGACTTTGCCTTTCATCCTTTCGGGGTTGATAAATTAAGTACCAGTTACGCACTGGGGTCGATATAATCGACTTAATCCGTTTGTCTGTCCTTGTTTGTCCCTTCTGTGTTTAGCCCCTTGTGGATAGTAAAGAAATATGTATTTCGTCTGCCGCTACGTTCTGAGTTGAAATTTAGCCGAGGTCGACTTTCGGGGTCGATAAATTAAGTACCAGTTACGCACTGGGATCGATGTAATCGACTTAATCCGTTTGTCTGTCCTTGTTTGTTCCCTCTGTGTTTAGCCCCTTGTGGGTAGTAAAGAAATAGATATACCCATGCTGATTGAGTAGAAACAGCATTTTGGTGCTTACTGTTTAAACATCTATGTAGCCAATGCTTGAGAAGCCACAGGGTGTTTAGTGTCTAATTCATATCCACAGCTTGCCGATTCGTTGGATTTCATGAGTTTTAAGGTGTCCCAATGTGTTACGTTGAAAGTAGCGGATGAAAATGCTGAAGGATACTTGTGTGATTAAAAGTTTAACTTAAGAGTAGAGTGATATTGCTTTTGGCCCCATGTTATTAATAATATACAGCAAATATCCTCTTTGAAAATCAGAATGGCCACAACGAGTAAATACTTAAAATATCTCATATCAAATCACTAGCAGACAAGTTCAGACCCGCCAGAAAATGATGAACTGTACGAAAAACTTCGTTTTCATCGACATACGGTTTCAAGGATAATAAGACATGTGAAATATGAAGAATGCGAATAACTAACCTGGAAATCTACTGTATGATCTTAAAGAAATAAGCTTTTACTTGTTAAAAATGAAAACATCCTACATAATGGCCCAAACTTTGTTCCCTAAGACTTGTGAATAGAATAGAAATACGATATATGAATTTGAGTGCAATACGTTTCTATACTACATACATATTTCTCAGCTACAGTCTTCCTGGTTTAAAATAATACTATGCAAACTAACATGAGAGTAAACATGAATGTGAAACAGATCTCAGAGGGAAACTAAAGATGAAAGTGTAGAATAAGCCAAAAGTTATAGGTAGGAATTGCCAAGATGAACAATAAGGCACCGTACTTCTATTCAAAATAAAGAAATTTTTAGCATCTGAACAAAATATTATCAGGGGAAAGATTTTTGAGGGCATCTCAAACTACATAGATTATTGTTGTTACCGCAAACTTCCAAATGAAGCCTGCTCGAGCAGAAAAAAGCAATGAAGAGTATTTCGTTTTTGGTCATTTTGTCTTAGTGGGGTTACGTGGGATTATGTTATTAATGTATTATATCTTACCATTTTTAATGCTGTTGTGGTGAGATTCGAGGAAGGTTTGACTGTTATTTATACAAGGTCGATTGACTATATATTAGTTTCTTTGTTGGGAGTTAGTTAGAGACATTAAAGTTGTTGGTAGGATGGAGGTAAATTAAAGACTACCAACATCTGTAACTAGAGAACAAGGAGCAATGCAAAGTTCACATACAAGCAAAGATAGTCCAAGCACCATACAACCACAGGCACTGTATCAACCAGTAGTAGTAGTAGTAGTAGTAGCATCAGCAACAGTAGTAGTAGTAGTAGTAGTAGTAGTAGTAGTAGTAATAGCAGCAGCAACAGCAACAGTAGCATCAGTAATAGTACCAGCAGCAGCAGCAGCAGCAGCAGTAGTAGTAGTAGTAGTAGTAGTAGTAGTAGTAGCAAATAAAATGCGATGATGATGTTGATGATGACGATGACGATGATGATGATGATGATTATGATGAAAAGGAGGAAGATCAGATGTTGTTTATGTTCTAGCAGCTGCTACTACTGTTGCTGATGTATGTTACCCCGATTTCATCCTGATCCGTCAAACCTATAGGCGCAGGAGTGGCTGTGTGGTAAGTAGCTTGCTCACCAACACCACAGTAAATATGTGTTAAATACATTCTTCTAGCGTTTTCTCTGTGTGGCACCTTGGGAAAATATCTCCTACTATAGCCTCGGGCCGACCAAAGCCTTGTGAGTGGATTTGGTAGACGGAAACTGAAAGAAGCCCGTCATATATATATATATTACGTTATAAAAATAGGGTTCAGTAAAATAATTTACTTTACCACACACCGAACTTTTTAGAAATACCAGCCAAAAATCTTAGCTATTTCTTCTACTGTAAGAAAAATCTCCCAGACAATGCATACTCAAAAATAATTAATTAGTTTTACCCTTTTATCATTGACAATATAATTTTCTCTCCCTGAAATGTAACTACAGTTCCCTCTGTAGGAATGTATCACTCTCTAACTCACGTGGGAGGATGGGGATGAATGCGAGGCCTCACTTGTATTTTTGAAGTCGTTGGTACTGGCGGTCGGATATGGTTTGTCTGGGATTACTCATACCAGACGGGTATGTTCGATTTTTAGTGCTCTCAAATTCAAATCATGAGAAATCTTTGAGCTGACGAAGGAAATGTTGATCTTTATATTCAACTAATCCAGAAACGGGCCGTTCTCAGGTAATCTTATATACGTGTGATCTTTCGTCATTTTTCCCTCTATACCTGTGTGAGTTATTTTTGAGTATGCATTGTCTGGGAGATTTTTCTTACAGTAGAAGAAATAACTAAGATTTTTGGCTGGTATTTCTAAAAAGTTCGGTGTGTGGTAAAGTAAATTATTTTACTGAACCCTATTTTTATAACGTAATGTTTCAAATATACCGTAAATGGTCTTTTTACTTCCCGAACACTACTTGGTAAAATTAATCAATAATTAATTAGTTTTACCCTTTTATTATTAACTATATATATATATGTGTGTGTGTGTGTGTGTGTGTGTGTGTATGTATATGTTTGTGTCTGTGCTTGGCCCCCTCCCCAACATCGCTTGACAACCGATGCTGGTGTGTTTACGTCCCTGTAACTTAGCGGTTTGGCAAGAGAGACCGATACAATAAATTCTGAGCTTACAAAGAATAAGTTCTGGGGTCGATTTGGTTGACTAAAAGTGGTGCTGCAGCATGGCCTTAGTCAAATGACTGAAACAAATAAAAGAAAAGAAAACAGTAAATATGTGTTAAATACATTCTTCTAGCGTTTTCTCTTTCATAATAAGTTTAACTGAACAGCAGATTCGGTGGGGCGTGATGTGAAGGTGATTTAACTGTTATTTCTACACAGTCAAATGATGACGCTGACGTTCCCTCGTTGTCGCTATGCAGAAGAATAAATACAGAGGTCGTTGTTTAATACATTGAAAATAAAACAACTCTAAATACAGACTGAATTTACACTTTTACCATAATAAAACAACCGAAAAATGCGAAAATATAAAAATACTGATTTTAAAAATTCTTCATTTAAAATAAAAATAACAATACAAATAACACAAAACATTCTTATTTTATGTATTTATGAACTAATGATGAACAGAAACCAGGTGCAAACAAAATCTCTCCAATAAGACTACTTCATTTACAACACAATAATTAAGAAGTATACAGATCATTAAATCTAAAGTGGGCAAAAGAAAAAAATTGAGTATTTTTCACAAAGTAGGTCTATTTCGAATATTCTACTCAAGCTTAGATATTTTAGAAATAATAATACGCAAAAAGAATAAGTGCAAATTCGGTGTCAGCAAAATTACCTACCGAGTAGGAAAAATTTATTCCAGCTTAAGAAACCTTGGTTTACGTGAAAGGGAGAAATGAAAGATAATTAGATAATTTAAACTTTATTGATGATCTGAAATAATGATAGCGGGGTGAGAGTGGTGAGATGAAAGTAGAATTGTTTTCATTAAAATGGAAAAAGAGAAAATAACTAGTTTAATAATCATAACAATGATGGTGGCAATGTGTAGACTGGATGGAAAACATGGCGACGTTATTGACAATGAAGTGTGGGAGAGCGCTAGCAGACGACAGGTGTGAGTGTAGGAAAAACAGAGAGAAAGAAAGAAAGAAAGAGAGAAAAAGAGAGAAAGGGAGAGAGAAAAAGAGAGAAAGAGAGAGAGAAAGAGAAAAAGAGAGAAAAGAGAGAGAGAGAAAAAGAGAGAAAGTGTGTGCGTGTGTATGTGTGTATGAGAAGAAGTTATGAAAGTATGCTTGTGAGAGAGAGAGAAAGACAGAGAGAGAGAGAAAGAAAGAGAAAGAGAGAGATAGCGAAACAGAGAAAGAGAGAGGGTGATGTGAGAAAGAGAAAAAAGAGAGTGGTAAGCCGAGAGATAGAGAGAATGTGACGGAGAGAGAGAGAGAGAGACAGCGAAGTGAGAGACTATGGGGAGAGTGGCAGCAAATGAGGTGGGGGAAGAGGGAGAAAGAAAGACGTTTGTGTATAAAAGGAGGCAACTGGGGATGGGGTAGTTAATGAGTAAACGAGGTTTATGAGAAAGGGAGAGACCATGAGGGAATGAAAGAGAAAGAAAAGCGATAAGTGAGAGGAACGAAAAGAGAGACAGAGAGAGAAAGACAAAGGAGTCAAGAGAGTGAGAAATAGAGACAAAGACAGAGGGAGAGAGAGGGAGGAAGAGCCTGGACGCTGAAGACAGAGAGAGCAAGCGAGAGAAACAGGGAGATTAAGAGAGAGTATGAAAGAAAGGAGGGTGAGTGAGAGCAGGGGAGATAGAGAGAGAGAGAGAAAGAGAGAGAGACTGAGAGAGAGAGGGGGAGAGGGAGAATGTGTGTATGTTTGAGAGCGAGAGAGAGATAGATGAAGAAGAGAGGGATGAAGGTGAGAAATAAGAAATGTAGACCGTGATACATCGGGATTCCTTAGCTGGATTTCACTTCACTTATGTCACGTTCCACAACGGAACCGGAAATAGAGCGACACGACATCAACAAAAATCATGTTATATACCACGCAGACGCATCATCATCATCATCTCATCATCATCATCATCAACATCATCATCATTATTATTATCATTCATTATTATTATTATATTATATTATTATTATTATTTTTACACGTATATATATAGATGTATATATATATATTTATAAATATATATATATGTATATATATATATATATATATATATATTAATATATATATATATATATGCGTATACACACATATTTATACGCTTGTGTGGGTGTATGGGCGTCTGAGCGTTGCATACAATTATGTTGTTACTGTTTTATTGTTGCCATTAGTATTATTTATATTATTTTTGCTCATCTTGCTATTGTTGTCATTGTTGTTAAAGTCTTTGTTGTTGTTGTTGTTGTTGTTGTTGTTGACATTGTTGTTGTTGACGTTGTTGTTGCTGTTGTTGTTGTTGTCTCGTTTTTCTCTTGTCTTCTGTTCTAATTTTGTGTTATCTTTCATTTTTGTTTTCAACATTTGTATGTGAGAGTCTCTCTCTCTCTCTCTCTCTCTTTCTCTCTCTCCACACCAACACACGCACTCTTTCTCACACACACACACACACATACACACACACACACACAGGCATTGATATAGGAATACGTATACATGTGTGTTCGTGTGTGTATGTGTGGCTATATAACGATGACGTATGAGAAGAGCACATTTATGTGTGAGAGAACGGCACGTGTCGATATTTATCTGTGTGTATGTATGCATGTATGTAAGCATAATACGTATACATAATATATATATATATATATATATATATAATATATTATATATATATATATATAATATATATATATATATATATATATATCAAACTGTGAGGGTATTTATATACCTATGTGTATATGGATGGCTATGTGTGCAGAGAAATTCAGTCAGAAGAAAAACCTGTTTTTATATGCTGTCCGTGTGTCTCAGTGAGAGTACACATATCAATGTAAATTAGCACATGTTCATTCAAGTACACATACTGGTATATACAGAGAAATATGGATATATATATATAATATATATATATATATATATATATATATATAACATTTGTACATCGATACATACATTCACAAATAGATAAATAGCGAAGAGTTTAATATACATTTGCCCACCTTTTACACGTGTCGATCATACGACAATAGGTAAATAATGAAATGCGTTATCATAAAGGCATATATAAGTTTCCCGGATAATGGATGTATATAAACCTTATATATATATATACATATATATTTACATATATATATACACACATATATATATACACACATATATATATATGTATATATGTATTTATATATAAATACATATATATATGTATATATATATGTGTATTTATATAAAATACATATATATATATGTATGTATATATATGTCTGTATATCTATATATACATACATATATATATCTATATATATAGATATATATATATATATAATATATATATATAGATATATGTATAGATATACATATATATGTATATTATATATATATATATATGTATGTACATGTATGTATATATATATAAAGTGCATATCTGAATGTGTGGTGCATGAGAGAGTAAGTGTGTGTTGTCTCTGAAAGCTTGATAACCGGTGTTTCTCGGTTTTCGCCCACATAACTAGCGGTTTTGCAAAAGAGAGCGATCA